>NW_024884778.1:18730684-18731281 GCF_019232065.1 Centrocercus urophasianus | reverse complement strand
CTGAGCTATGCCGTGCTGTGCTATGCCGTGCCATGCTGAGCTATGCCATGCCGAGCTATGCCGTGCCGAGCTATGCCGTGCCATGCTGAGCTATGCCGTGCCATGCTGAGCTATGCCATGCCGAGCTATGCCGTGCCGTGCCGAGCTATGCCATGCCGAGCTATGCCGTGCCATGCCGAGCTATGCCATGCCGAGCTATGCCGTGCCGTGCTATGCCGTGCCGTGCCACGCGACGCCATGCCGTGCCCGCGGCAGTCCCGGGGCCGGGACTGCAGGGAGCGTGGCCCGGGTGAAATCACCGCCGGAAACGGGGCCGCACCGCCCCCGGCCCGCGTCAGGCCAACGGCCGCGGCGGGGCGGAGCCGAGCTGAGCCGAGCCGGGCAACGGGAGAGCGGGAGAGCGCGGAGCCGGGCGGGGACTGCGCGAGGCATCGGGCCGAGCCGGGACCGAAAGCGGGACCGGAAAGCGGGACCGAATCGAGCCGGGACCTGAACCGAGGAGCGACGCCGAGCCGGGCGAAGCGCTCGGAGCGCAGCGGGGCCGTGCTGAGCCGAGCCGGAGCAGGCGGGCTGGCGCGGGGCCGGGCGTGCCCCTGT
>NW_024884778.1:18544935-18721458 GCF_019232065.1 Centrocercus urophasianus | reverse complement strand
CTTTAAAAAGGGGCGGCGGGGGGAGGCAGCGCCGGTGGAGCTGCGGCGGGACGCGAGAGGAGAGCGGCGGGGCCGAGAGGGGGTGCAGCCCAGCGGCAGGGCCGCACGTGGCCGCCCGGCCCCGGCCGCGTCCCGGGGGCTTTGTGTGGCGGCGGCGCCCGGCCGGGCTCCGGACAAAGGCGTCGAGGGAGCGGCGCGGCGCGGGGCCGCCCGGTGCGCGCAGGATGCGCGGGCGCTGCGCGGCGGTGCTGGCGCTGGTGCCGGTGCTACCCTGGCTGGTGCCGGCCGTCCTGGCCGTCCAGGCCCGGCAGTCCTCCGAAAAACCGTCGGCCGCGCCGCTGCTGACCCGACGGCCCTTCCTGGTGGCCTGGAACGCGCCCACGCAGGACTGCAAGCCCCGCTTCCAGGTGGCTCTGGACTTCAGCATCTTCGACCTGCACGCGTCGCCCAACGAAGGCTTCGTGGACCAGAACCTCACCATCTTCTACAAGGAGCGCCTGGGGCTCTACCCCTACTACAACAAGCGACGGGAGCCCGTCAACGGCGGCGTTCCGCAGCAGAGCAGCCTGGCTGAGCACCTGGCCCGGCTGCAGGAGGGCATCGGCAAGTACATCCGCTCGGCCACCTCGGAGGGGCTGGCGGTCATCGACTGGGAGGAGTGGCGGCCCATCTGGATGCGCAACTGGAAGCCCAAGGACGTGTACCAGGAGGTGTCCCGGGAGCTGGTGAAGCAGAGGCAGCCGTCCTGGTCCCCGGAGGAGGTGAACAAGCAGGCGGTCTTCGAGTTTGAGTCGGCCGCGCGGCAGTTCATGGTGAGAACGCTGCGGTACGCCAAGAGCTTCCGGCCCAAGCAGCTCTGGGGGTATTACCTCTTCCCCGACTGCTACAACCACGACTACAGCAAGAACAAGGAGAGCTACACGGGGCAGTGCCCCGATGTGGAGAAGACACGCAATGACCAGCTGGCGTGGCTGTGGAACGAGAGCCTGGCGCTCTACCCCTCCATCTACCTCGACCCGCTCCTGGCTTCCACACCCAACAGCCGGAAGTTTGTCCGAGCGCGGGTGATGGAGGCCATGCGCATCTCACGGCAGCACCACGAGGGCTACAGCCTGCCTGTCTTCGTCTACACGAGGCCTACCTACAGCCGCAAGATGGATGTGCTCAGCCAGGTAGGGCTGGTGGTGGGGCTGCCCCCTGGTGAGGAGTTCAGACCCTTGGCGGTGTTGTTGGGATTTTCTTGTCCTGCATGTGTGTGGCCTCGAGCCGTGGAGAAGAGGTTCTGGGCCAGCTGTATGATGCTCCCTGGAATGTGGCAGTGCCGCAATCACCTTGTGTTTCTGCTGTCCTCAGCCGGGCAACAGGACCAGCCCCTTCCGGTGGCACTGAGGGCCTCATTCCCTGCCAGAGGGGCTGGCAGATGCTGTCACCAGTCCCTCTAGCCCCACCAGATGTGGGGCCCTTGCAGCTAGCAGTGGGGTGTGAGAGCCTACAGCTCTGGCCTGGGAGGGTTGGGTCTGGGAGTAGGCTGGTCCCTTGGGGGCTGGAATGGTTCCCTGCCTCCATGCATCTCTGGGACACGCTGTGCTGCATGGGGCTCACAGGCACTAACTGGACTCTATCCCCACAGCTGGACCTCATCTCCACCATCGGCGAGAGCGCAGCGCTGGGAGCAGCTGGGGTCATTTTCTGGGGTGACGTGGAGTACACCAAAAACCGGGTAGGTCTGAGCCCAGGTACCTGCAGCTTAAGGCTGGAGCGATCTCTGCATGTGGGATGTTTCTCTCCTTGGGACAATCCAGCATGCCCTTGACACCCCTGTTGTTTTTTTTTTTTTTTTTTTTTTTTTTTCTCTCCCAGGAATCATGCCAGACAATCAAGGATTATATGGAAGGAGACCTGGGCCGCTACATTGTCAACGTTACGACGGCAGCACAGCACTGCAGCACAGCGCTGTGCCAGGGACAGGGCCGCTGCCTGCGCAAGAACAGCACCGCCAACGTCTTCCTGCACCTCAACCCAGCCACCTTCCAGCTGCAGCACCGGGATGAGGAGCAGCCCCAGCGTCCTCTCATCTGGGCTAAGGGCCACCCGTCTCACACTGACATCCATTTCCTACAGACCCACTTCCGCTGTCACTGTTACCAGGGCTGGCAGGGCAACTCCTGCCAGCAGCCAGCTGGACCTCATGGGGGTGCTCCTGGCCCCCTGGCACCGATGGGTCTGGGGCTGCTGCTGATGTTCTTGATGTGGTGCTAGCCAGGCCAGACTGGACGGGGGAGCCCTGCACATTTTCTGTAGTGGTGTAGCGGACCGGTTGGAGACAGCCCTAAATCGCCTGCTGGCAACTCACTGTTGGGATGCCTCAGGGTAGTGGGATTGCCTTCTGCCCTCTGTGCTAAGGGGCTGGGGGACAGAGGGCAGAGATTTTTTTGGGGAGGGAAGGGGGTGGGAAGGGAACCTCTCCTGTTGTAAGGAGAGGAAATGGGGCAAGAGGGGTATGGGGGCAGGGAGGTGGGTGCTGCGTGGTGCTGAGCCCCCGTGCGCTGCCCGACACCAAAGTGCTTTACCTCAATTAAAGCTGGAGGAGCGAGAGAAGGGCGTGGAGTGCTTGGGGCGGGGGTTGCGGAGGCGCGGACCGGTCTTCCCATCGCTCCGGCGGCCGCGGGGCTGCGGCTGCCGCGGGCTCAGCCACGCCGGGCCACCCACGTGGAGGCAGCGTGGCCCCGCCCGCCGCCCCGCCTCCCGGCGCGGTTCCGCCCTCGGGCCGCTCCTGGCCGCGCCTCCTCCGCGCCCGCCCGCAGATTCCCCCCCGCCTCGGCCCCGCCCCCGGGCGGCTCGGCCCCGCCCCTCGCAGCGCGACCGGTGAGTGCGGGTGCGTGGGGCGGCGGATGGGGGCGCGGCGGATGGGGGCGCGGCGGGCTGGGCCGGGGCCACGGCGGGGTCGGGAGGGCCGCGGCGGCACGGCGTCGTCCGTCGCTCAGCGTGGCGGGGGGCGGGGGGCTGCCCGGCCGGCGCCCACCCGGGGCTCCGTGCCGTGTCCCCGCCCTCTTCCTGCAGCTCGCTGTCCGCGGATGGGGTCGTCGCGTGTCCGCCATCCCCGAGCTTCTTCTCCCCGCAGGAGTCTCCCCAGGCTGCGGTTCCGTGCCCTGCGTGTCTCTGGCCGTGCTGAGTGCTTCCCCCAGCGGTGCTGCAGATGCCGCCCGTCCCCTAACAGCATCCCCTTCGCGGTGACCTTGCCCGCCGCTCCCCTTTCCTCCCTCTTCCTCCCCCTCCCCCCGTGTCTGTTTATCTTTCCAGCCCCGCTCCCCGTATCCCCATCACTCATTAGGCCACGCTGGGGCTTTGGTGCCAGTCTCTGCCCGCTGATAACTTTGGGCACCTCCCGTGGGGAGGTGAGGTGGCCTCACGTGGCTGTCACCACCAGGCGAGGGACGGGGCTGGAAGCCCTCCCCCACTCCAGCTGAGGATAAAAGGGCTGTGATCGCTGTCTCCACAACGCCAGGTTGTTCTAGAGCAGGTCTGGTCCCCCAGTGGCACCATGGCACCCGGGTGGCTTTGCTGGGCCCTCCTGCTGCTCCTGCCCGCCCCGGTCCGTGCTGCTGGACCTGGCCCTGTTCTGGTCAACCGCCCCTTCATCACCGTCTGGAACGTCCCCAGCGAGTCCTGCACCCAGCAGTACAACGTCACTCTGGCCCTGGAGGTCTTTGATGTCGTGGCCAACACGGAGGAGGCCTTCATGGGGCAGGACATCACGCTGTTCTATAGCTCGCACCTGGGGGTCTTCCCCTACTACACAGCGCAGGGGCAGCCGGTGAACGGGGGGCTGCCGCAGAACTCCAGCCTGGCGGCTCACCTGCAGCAGGCCAGGCAGGACATCGAGGCCGCGTTGCCCAGCACCGCGTATGATGGGCTGGCTGTCATTGACTGGGAGCGGTGGCGCCCGCTGTGGGCCCGCGACTGGAGCTCCATGGACATCTACCGGCAGAAGTCGGAGGAGCTGGTGCAGCAGCAGCACCCGCTGTGGCCTCCCAGCCGTGTGGAGGAGGTGGCCCAGCAGCAGTACCAGAAAGCTGCCCGCGCTTTCATGGAGCAGGTGCTACAGCTGGGTGAGGCCATGCGGCCTGGTGGCTACTGGGGCTTCTACGGCTTCCCCGACTGCTACAACAACAACTTCAGCAACCCGCTGTACAACGGCAGCTGCCCGGTGGTGGAGCAGCAACGCAACCAGGAGCTGGACTGGCTCTGGAACTGCAGCCGGGCGCTCTACCCCAGCATCTACCTGCCCCAGCAGCTCCAGGGCACCAACAAGGTGCTGCGCTATGTCCGGTACCGCGTGGCCGAGGCCTTCGCTGTCCAGAAGGGCATCCTGAGCAATGCCATCCCTGTCCTGCCCTACACCGAGATCCTCTATGACAACACGTCTGCCTTTCTCTCTGAGGTGAGGCTAACGGCGATGGGGTGGTTGGGGGTCTGGTGGGGCCGCTGGTGCTGTGCCAGGGAAAGTGGGTTGCACCAGTGGTTTTTGACTCTGCTGTGGCGTTGTGGGGGTGTGTGGGGTGACTCTGTGCCCGCATGATCTCTTGTCTCCCCTCGGGCATAGGAGGATCTGGTGAACACTATTGGGGAGAGTGCGGCTCAGGGTGCTGCCGGCATCATCATCTGGGGAAGCTCTGCTGACACTGCCTCCAAGGTGAGTTGGGCAGGGCTGTGAGTACCCCCTCTGCCGTGATGGGATTGTGACACCACCTCTCCTTGCAGGAGAAGTGCCTGAAGCTGAGGGACTACCTTGATGGGGCCCTGGGCCACTACATCGTCAATGTGACAACCAGTGCCCAGCTGTGCAGCCAGAGCCTGTGCTCCGGGAACGGCCGCTGTGTGCGCAGGGAGGGCAAGACAGCCTTCCTACAGCTTGACCCCAGGCGCTTTGCCATCAACCTGAAAGCCAAAAAGCCCCAGCCCATGGTGTGGATCCTGACCGCCAACAGTGACATGTCCCAGCTGGCTGAGGACTTCACCTGCCAGTGCTACGGTGGCTGGCAGGGAGAGCACTGTGACAGCCAGGGCTCCTCTCATAAGTGAGCAATGGCTGTCTTCCATGCTCTGTGCTGGACACGTGATGAGATGGGGAAGGTCATGCTGTCCTTCCTCCACGTGGGAAGCATGGGAAATAAAGCCCAGGCTGCTAATAAAACTGCTGTGCATCCTATAGAGTTATTAAATTCTTTCACTGTGATTCTGCCAGTCATTGCTGAGTTTGTAACGGCAAGGGGAGGGGTGCAACAGCCGTGTCCCTCAGTGCCACCTAACTTGCCACAGGATCAGGCATCAGGCTGTGGAGTCATGCAGTGTCCTTTCTAATGTTATACAGAAGGCTTGATGTAGTCCTTTCCCCACTCTATGGCTTGTAGCTGAGCTGTGCCCTGCTGTCCCTATGTGTTCCTAGCGGAGGTGCAGGTGCTGTAGCAGGGGCAGGGCTGGATCACCTGGGCTCCAGCTCCTGTCTTGGGCCTGGCCAACCACAATTGCCCAGTCTTCCTATGTGTACAGCGATGGCGGGGACAGAGGCAGCCCTCGTACAAGAACCACAGTAGAGTAGGGTAGGCAGGGACTTCTGGAGGTCATCTGGTGCCACCAAGAGGATCTGGCCCAGCCCCGTGCCCACGTTTCCCAGGAAAGGAGCTCACAAACCTCTGAGGGCAACCTGTGCCAGCGCTGGGTCCCTGCACGGCCTGAGCGTTTGCCGACGCTCAGATGGAGCTGTGCTCCAGGCTGTGCGCACTGCCTCCTCTCTGCCCCGCCTTAACGGACACGGAGCGCCTTCCGCGGTCGGGGCCCGCGGGCAGCCTGCAGGACGCAGCCCGGCCCCTCTGCACCACGGGTGCACACCGCCGGCACACGCGGAGCCGAGGTACGGAGGAGCCGTCCGAGGCGTCGAGCGCCGCTTCGCCCTGCGCAGAGCCACGGCACGCAGACAGGAGCTCGCCTTCTGCGCGGGGAGAGCATCGCAGAGAAGAAGCCGAGCCTTCTGCTCACAGGAAGGCACTCGTGCTGCAGCCGCCTCCCCGGCAGCCCCGCACCGCCCCGCCTGCAGCCGCGGCCCCGACAGGGCAGCTGCGGGTGCTGGGCCGGCAGCCCAGTGCGGGCTGTGCGAGGGGACGGCATAGCTGGGGTGCTGGGGGCTGAGGGTTGTGGATAGCAAGACAGTTATTGGGTTGGTAGTTAGTGGATAGCAAAATAATTGACGGGGAGAGAGTTGGTGGATAGTAAGAAACCTACTGTACAGCAGACAGCCGATAGCCAGAAAAATGGTAGTGAGATAGTGATAGTGCATGATGAGACAGGTAATGGATAGATGGTGTGTGGATCAAAGATACTTAGTGGAAAGCAAAAGAGTTGCTAGTGAGATAGATAGTTGTATCGTGTTGGGATATTTGATTGGGAAATAGAGGACAGAAACAGCTGATGGTGAGATAGCTGATAGATAGATAGCGTTGATAGTGATATAGAAAGCTGATAACAGAAATTTATTTGGTCTCTGCTGCAGGTGAGCCACTGAGTCCTCAGACAGCACCCTCCCCTCCAGCATGTGATGAAGAGGAGAGCCCCAGCTGACAGTGCCTGTCTGAACTGATGTGCCGAGAGAGAGACTTGTCCAGCAAGAGATGGAGTAGACAGAGAGCACAGGGACCCAGCTAGCTCTAAAATGTCTTTGTAGTGCAGTTGTAAGAAAACTCTGCAAAAAAACTGTATGCCATTGTTTTCATATCCTTACATTGTGTCCAAAACTGTGTTGGTTCATAGTTTGAGACTTCAAGAAATAGATGATGGAACAATAAATCTTTTCCTGTAATCTTCTCTGCTGCTGGCAGTTTTGTTTTGTTTTTGTGGTGAAATCCTAAAATGATTTTATAGTTCCTCTCACAAAGGAAGCAGTAGCAACTGTTCTAACATCGGATTAACAGTTTTTTATACCAAGCAAGCTCTGGATTCATAGCCACAGAGAGCAGAAGGCAGGATTATGCCTGCATGCCACGCACAGTGAGGATGTCCTTAATGCCAGCCTCTGAGGGAAAGGTAGGAGTGCCATTCCAACCACTGGAGAGCACTGCCAAAAGGAGCAACAGTGTTCCCCACATGCCCCTGACCCCAAGGCCTCTCTGCGGGCTTGAGGGTTTGAATTTTAGGAGAACAAATTCAACCTTCCACTTAAGAAAGTTCATAGAAACGTAAAGCAAGGCAGGATGCGATTTGTTACTGCAAAGTAAATAAGGAACACAGCCAAGCAGGTACTTTACCCCCGTAATCTCTCCTTGGCATGGATGCACATCAGCTCATGGTGTTTCGTTGCAGTGATGCAGAAGCAACATCTCCAGCCTGCGTATCCTTTTCCACACATCTGCCCCACGATTGCTGTGGCTCTCTGATGTCAGCTCCTCGTCGTTGCAAAGCCCTCCCACAGGGCTGCATTTTCCTATTTTCTAAGTAATGAGCCTGAAGTCCACTTGAAAACTTTGGAACATTTTTAAATATGTCAGAAATTTCTGTTCACAAGCCTTTCAGGTGTGGAGATGTAAAGGTCCTCTGCGTGTCACGCACCTCATTTTTGGCAACAAAACTCCACAGACACAGATACATTTCCAAGCATGCCCCTGTGAGATGCTGGCACCGTGCACAAGTATCTTTCAAAAAGCAGTAACACCAACATCCTGGCTGAAATCGTTTGGGGCTGTGAGTGCCCCCACTCCTTGTATGAAGACCAATCACTTCAGTCCTGCAGGGTGCACGTCTTCGATCTGTTCCCTTCCTTTTACATCTCATAGGAATCGGGTGAGGCTCTGATGCAGATGCAGTTGGACTCTTAGGCTCCCCAGTCAAGTCTTCGGAAACGTGCACCAACTTAAAGCCAAGCCCTTTGCCAACTGGTTGCCTCTGTCAAACTCAGTCATGTTTGGACTTTGGCTAGGAATGGATTCTCTGCTCTAATTCTTAGAGGAACAGCTTGAAAAAAGTTGGCTGTAAATTGAAACAGTTGAAACTAATGTTATCTTACTGTATGTATCTTACTTTTCTGTATGCAGAAGGTGATTCGACTCTACTTCTACAAATGCTGAAATGTGTTCCTTCCAAATTACCAACCATCTGATATTTGCAACGCACTAAATATCTTTTACCACAGGAAGAAAACAGCTGTGATTTCCAAGTCCTCTTTATGCCTGGAAGGTGTGACAGCTCCTTGCCATCTGTGTTTGGCTTCTGAGTACTTGGTATCTAAAGCACCCAGGTCCTTGTATGCTGTGTCATTAGCTTCTCTTGACTCTGAGGAGCAGACACAAGACATCATACTCGGGCAATGCAGAAGCATTGATCTGGGGGCACTGGGGCTTTTTTTAGGTCTGAAAAGTCACACCTGTCTGCACTCTGCAAAGCCATCCCAGCACCAGGGTGAGCCCACAGTGCAGCAGGGCCAAGGCAGGAGTGCCTGCAGGCAGCCAAGCGTGGCCCTGGGCGTTGGAGTGCTTCACGTGGCTGCCTGCAGCTATCTCTTGGGTGGAGCACGCTTACCTGCCCTCATCCACCTCCTGTTTGCTGTGCGCAGGTCGGCTGGGTAAATCTGCAATGCTCAGAGCAGTGGGGCTGCAAGGAATGAGGGGCACCAAACAAGCATCACCTGCTGAACCACACAAGCACAGAGGACCTGGAAGGGGCATCTCAAGAGCAGGAGCATGAAAAGGCACAAAAACTTCCTCCAAACATGCTTGGCCATGCAAGCAGCTTGAGGTGCTACGGAGGGCAGCAGTTTTTGTTGGCTTTGAACGAAGCCTTCACAAGGGTCAGTGGTGTCATGGACATGCAGGAGGCTACAGCACTCTTGTTGGTGACTGCTTCAAACAAAACTTGCAAGCTCTCCTTCACATGCAGTGTTGAAGCTCACTTTTGAATATTCTTTCACAAGTAACAACATCTCCAGATCTTGAATGGAAGAGCTTGTGCCTCCCCTCAAGAATGGCTCAGCCTGAGCTTAATCTGTTTCTCACTCAGAGCATCACTGACTGGACCGCAAGATCCCGTCACTTCAAATGTAAGAGGCTCCTCCCCACAGTCTCTTCGGGTTTGGTGTTTGAAAACCACTCACTTCAGCTCCTTGTCTTGCTCAGGTGCATCCAGGAAAGATCCGATTCAATCTTATCATAGAATCACGGGACAGCTTAGGTTGCAAGAGACCTAAAGATCACCCAGCTACAACCCCCCTGCCACGGGCTGGCTGTCCCCCACTCACTGCAGAATCCAAGCAGGGGCAGCAGACCTCCCTCCACTGATTCCACAGATGACAAGTTCAGGAGTTACTCGGAAAATAAGGTTGTCAGCCTAAGGCATGGTTTGCTGGCTCCCAGCAACAGTCTGGAAACGCAGCCTGAGTGGCAGAGCCTGCTTCGGGTTACATAAACAGAAATGGCTCCGCACCCCACGCTCCTCACTGGGAGGCACAATGCTGCGCTATTTGCAGCACCTTTCCTGCTCTGACTTGGCAGGAACCCCTCTCCTGGTTATTTTCCACCCGGGGGTTTTAAAAACAGACTCGTCAGTGTCCTGTGCTCGTGCTGGCAAGCCAACAGGACAGCTACCTACAGCCCAGGGAGGTCAGACATGCAAACAGACTTGATCGTGCTTTATTGAACAGCCTGCAAACGAGTTCTCCTCCCGTGACATGTTAAGGATATGGCTATACAATGCCCTGAGATGCTGCCCTAATGCTCAGTTGCTGCTTTGTGGGCAGACTTAAAGCAAACACAGCACATTATAGCAAATATTACAGCCAACAAGTTTGCACAAACAGTCAAGAATTTCTCTGCAAGTTTTCTCAGGAGGAAAAATCTGATTCAGCAGGCTACTGCATGCCACAATGCCCAATTAAGACTCAGCAGTCCTCTGTGCTGTTGGGCAGTTTGGGGTTAGCTTTGGCAAAAACAAAGCAAGCAAAATGGAAGGGGGGGTGAGAGCTTTCAGACTGCATCTGACCCTCAGTGCACAGGGCACGTGCACTGCTATCTTACCTGTTCTAATGTGCATCACCAGATACCTGCATGCAGCAGATACCAGCCGAGACAGCATGGAGCCAAATAGCTCCAGGCCTGGCTTTTCTCACCCTGACAACCAACCTGCAAAGAGTACGAGGGCATGAACAGACCCAGCTTTGCTGGAGGACTGACTGCTGCCAGCACTCTTTACATACAGCCATGGGGCATGCGGCAGAGCTCCAGCGGTTGCAGTGAATGTGGACACCTCTATCCTTGGGCTGCGTGCAAAGCATCTGCAGAACAAGCACCGTGTCTGAGGCACACACCACCATTGCTGTGTCTGCTTCCTCATTTCTGAGGCAGCTGGAAAAAGGAGCAGACTGCGTTTCAGTGGGTCTTCCCTTCCTGCAGCAGTGGAGCTGCTGACCTTGGCAGTGGTGACCTGCCACCAGCCTGCTCCCTGGTGTACCAGGCACGGCTGACTCCTGGTGCTCAGCCTGCGGCAGCGTCTCAAAAGTGTTAGATAAACCCACGGGAGAATCTAAAATAAAAACAAAAAAGGTTAATTAATGAGTGATCCCTAAGTGAAACAGAGGGAAACAACATCAGACCGTTCATTTCTGCCGTGTTCCAAACGTGTCATTTATTCTCTCTTCACAGCCAGTGGAAAGAAGTGCAACACCGGAGCAAGTGATGCGCCAAAAATGGTACAGTACAGTAATACTGATGTTATCTTACGTGCTGCCTGTTGTGCAGAGTGGCTGCAAGGAAAGATGCAGTTATTTCTTAGTCAAAGGTCATGGAAACTCTCAGCTGTCTGTGATAGAGAAGCAGCACTTGACTGCAGCCCCATGTGCAGCACAGAAATAGCTGGGCAGGCAGGCGGGCACTCCAGCAATGCGCAGAGCTGGGGCAGGCTGGCGGTGCTGTGCTGCACGAGGGGGAGCTCCTGCTGGATAAAGCTCAGCCTCTCAGACCCCAGGAGCAGAGGACCCTAAGGGCTGCAAAATGCCTTTCGTTAGGAACATAAAACAAAAGCATTGTGCCACATGGCTCTGTCAGCTGTAGCACAGTCCTGCATTTGTCCAATTCCCTGCAGATTCGACCCAAACAAAGAACTTGGCAGCTGAAACTTTCCATCGAAATCAAGCAACTCAACTGCAAGGCAGCTAAAATAGCTGGAAAATGATAGGTTTACCCATCGTTAAACAGGTGTTATCCAGGGAAAAGGAGCCCGGGCTGATACCAGCATAGCAGAAGGTTGTCTGGTGGAAACAACAGAGCCCCATCCGAAGGATGGCCCTGCTTGCTGAGCTTAATCCAAAAACAAGCTTGGACAAATCTCCCAGGTGGAATGCTTCCGAGTACTTATCTTGATTCCTCTGTTCCGTACACTGCACCCAACCACGCCTGCCAAACACACCACACCTCCCGGGGCCTCTGAGCTCAGGCAGAACCTCCTCACTCTGAGCAGTGCTCTGAGTGCACAGATCTGAGCGAACCCCCAGGTTTCTGCAACGCCCTCCATTAACCCAGCTGTAGCTGCTCAGTGCCGTAACGCGGGCTGCTTCCAGGAACGCTTAATCCCTGCGCAAAGCCAGCAGCCCGCAGCACAGCAGCTCTGGGACAGGCAGGGACAGGTCCAGCAGAGGCAGAGGTGGGAACAGTGAACCCAGCAGGCGCCTTCCCACCTGGGGGAGCTGAGTGGGAGGAGAGACAGGCGGGCAGAAACCACCAAAGGAGAGCTCTGCCCGATCCGTGCCCAAGGCTGTGGATGGGGCCCAGGGCAGCCTGATCTGGGTGGGGGGGAAACAAGCTGATGCCTGGGATTGGGGCTCTGAAGTCCCTTCCAGCCCAACCATGCTGTGATTCTATGATCGATTGCATGATCTTCTGCCAGAGGAGCAGCTGGAGGGCCTGGCTCATTTACTGAGCGGCTTCCTGTTGTTTGTGGGGAGAGGGGGGCACTTGGAGCCTGGTTATCAGCATCAGGCAATGAGGAATCCCTGCACGTTGTGGTTTTGCTGGTCTTTCTTCATTTATTAAAACCAAAGAGCTTGCAGGATGGCTGCTCCCAAACAGCATCAGTCCGTGGCTGCTGCTCCAAGCTGGAAAGAGTCATGCACCAAAATCGGGTTTACCTACACTGGGTTTGAGCTCTGTCACCCGTGCTGTGCCAGGGATGCACACCCTGCTCCAGAGCAGCACTGGTGATGTGGTGTCTGTGGGCCATCCCCCTTCATGCTAGGGGCAGCAAAGCTTCCTAACACAGGAAAGGCTGTGGTTACGTGGAGTCAATGCAGATGCAGAAAGATAAAGCCAATGAAATATTAATAGTCCAGATGGAATCATGGGGAGTTAAGGAGGGTTATGTGTTATCCAGAAGGTGAGCATAGGAGAAAGCACCTCCATGAGCCGCTCTGTGCTCCAGGGGACGCTCCCATTAACTGTTCCCTCATAGAAGAGAAGCTCATCTCGTAGCTCTAGGGCAACACTGGATCTTCCTCCACCCCTGCTCACCCCCAGCTCCTGGCACCAAATGGGCTTCTGTATGGCCAAATGCTTCCTGTAGCCACAGCCCAGGGCTATGCAGCAGCAGGGGGTTGGTCCCAGCCCTGGGCGTGCCACACACCTCAAGGAAGCGATACCAACACCGACACCACACCGACCTCAGTCACACAATTTCCTCATTGCAGGAAACACCATCATGCTGAGATTAATATTCCGTGCCTATAAAATAACCCCTTTCTTTGCATGCGATGACTCCTGTCAGTGATTAACGTTTAAAAACTTGGTTAAACACTTTGTTAACGAAAGGCTCAAAGCACCGGATGATAACCTGTACAACAACAGTGCTTGTGGTACTGTGGTCTGAGCCCCACCGCCTGCACAGCGCACAGGATGGCGAGTGCCCACCAGAGAGAGCACAGCGGAGAGCAAAAAGCCTGTGAAGGTAAAGCATTTAAGCACAATATGAAGAATTTCCTCATTCAGATCCCTATGTCAGCTGTTGGGAAATCACAGCAGCGACCCCAAAACTCCCTGCCCGTCACTTTGCAGAGAGCACACACAGGCGGAGGGATCCGAGCCGCCCTGGGCACACTGCTGCTCCCGGCCCCGACTCCAACCTGGGCCGAGCCGAAGGCGTGGGAGGCGATAGACCCCAAATCCTCCATGCGCACGCACTGACCTCAGATACACAGGCCGATGGAATTACACGGCGAGCCCCTAAAACCCACGACCCCCGTGACACGAGGCACCGCGCAGCCCCGCACGCGGGGACAGCGCCGGGCTGCCGCCACCACCCCGAGCGGTGCACGGAGCTCCGCTGGGACACCGCTGCCTGCACGCGGGGCCGGGCCGCGGGACAGAGCGGGGGGAGGCAGCGCCGGGACGGCCGGGGCTCCGAGCAGACCTCGCTGCCGACGCAACGCGTTCTCCTTCCGCTCCCTCCTCCCGCCGCTCCGGCCGCTTCCAGCCCCAGGTCTGCAAAATGGCTCCGGCGCTCCCCCTGCCCCCGCACTCCCGGTTTATTTGCGGGATCTGCTTCGTGCGATGGGCGCTGCCCATTTCCCGCACCTCTGCGCAGCGGGACCGCGGGGTGCGGCGGGCGGGCGGGCGGGGGCTGCTGGGCCGGGGCTGGGGTTGGAGCTGGGGTTGGAGCTGGGGCTGGGGCTGGGGCCGGTCCCGCCCCTGCTCCGCGCAGAGCCGCGGGCAGCTCCGCGGGGCCCGGGCCGAGGAGCGGCGCCGATGTGGGGCCGCCGGCGCCCGCCGGGCCGGCACTGCCGAGGTACGGAGCGGGGTGCGCCGGGGGCTGCCGGTGGGGCCGGGCGAGGGGAGAACCGCGGCCCCGCCGACCCCTCCCGGAGCCCCGCAAGAGCCCCATAGGAGCTGCGGGCCGCCCGGGGGTCGCGGCTCGTACTGGCGGGGGGACGCGGCGCGCACGTTGGGGAGAGCGGCGTGCGGCGACTGTCGCTGCCCGGGTTATTTTTGGGAAACGGACTGCCGTGGAGAGATGGAGCTGCGGGACGGGAAATTTGTGCTCTGCGGGCAGCGACGCTTTTCGTTGGACGGTCGTAAAATCAGCGCTCCGGCAAGGCGCGCCCCGACCCGCCGCTCGTCCATCCGAGCTCCCGATGGCAGCGCCGCGAGTGCGCGCAACCGCCTCGGCTCCTCTGCGGGCTGCCTGCGCGCTCCCGGCACCGGGCTCCGATTTTGGATGGCCGGGAGCTGGGCAGGCTGCTCCTCGAAGGGCCCTTCCGTCGGGACGTGCTGTCGTTTCGGGGTCTGGAACCCGTCGTAGCGCCGAGCAGGCGGGCAGTGAAATTTCGGAAGGTGGGCTCAGCCTCGCTCTTATTGGGGTCCCCCACACTTTTCCAGGAAAAGCGAATGGTGAAGGTTGAGGGTGGACCTGGCAGCTCACCTGGGTGGGTGCCCTGGGGTGGGACAGGAAAGCATAAAGGTGGGCTCTTTGG
The DNA here is from genome assembly GCF_019232065.1 of Centrocercus urophasianus. Taxonomy (NCBI): domain Eukaryota; kingdom Metazoa; phylum Chordata; class Aves; order Galliformes; family Phasianidae; genus Centrocercus; species Centrocercus urophasianus. The sequence continues at coordinate 18,706,964 of NW_024884778.1, read as the reverse complement.
AAACACTCAGAATTAACCCTTCTGTCAGTACCAGGCAGGGATGAGCTGGTGTGAGGTGAAGCCAAGCACAACTGGGAGCGATCCCATGGGGTCAGTTGGTTTCCTACGGCTTTGTGGAGAGCTGATGGACAGTGGGAGAGCGGTGGTGAGCAGCAGATGAAAGATGGTGGTGAGCAACAGCAGGCATTGGGCTCCTGGTGTGCGTCCAGAATTTCAGAGTGCCAGCAAGTTGGCTCCGTGTGGCCTTACTCAGCTGCGAGGCACTCCCATAATTATGGCTGCAATTAAAAGCAATAGCATCCATTTACATAAGGTCCCAGGCGTTTTTAGCCATCATCTAATGAGACCATTTGTGAGGGGATAGCTATGCAGGATGAAGACGTGACGCAGGGAGTGTTTCGGGGATTTTTGTTGGTCATGAAAGGAAGGGTCTGCCTGGGTTGAAAGAAATAGGACGTTTTGTTAGGAAAAAGCGCCAAGTTTTGCAAATGCAGCCCAGCAGAGGGGTGTTGTTGAGTTAAACGAAATGCTTTTAGCAGTTTATTTTTTGTGTCATCCATCTAATTTAAAAAAAAAACTTCAGCTTGGTTGCACCAGCATTTTGCTCAATTTGATTACATCAGTGTTCCTTCTGCTCATCCAGTGAGAGATGTTGTCAGTCCAGCTGCTGATGAAGCACTGTGGCTGTGTCCCAAATTGCTCCCCAAAGTTACGTGGTTCCCTCGGGGTTTAAACTGTGCGCACACCGTGCTGCCCACAGCCCCTTGTCTTGGCAGTGAGCTTAAACTGCAGGCTTTAAATGCTGGAAAGTTCCATAGGGAGGGTTTCTGCTTTCTTCTGAAGGAAAAGACCTTGAGGGATGCTTTCACCCTCTCAATCTGTATGATAGTTTTCTTTTTTCTTTTAATTGTTAACTAACTACACTACACTGTTAACTAACTAACTACAATGGAGGCTTGTTGTCCTGGTACCCTGGTGGGTGGGCAGGTGTTGGAAGGTCACAAGGCAAGTGACACAGAAAGGGGCAAAACTGAAAATGCAGCAGAGGAAGCAGCAGCCCCAGATGTGGAAGTTCCTGGAATCTGCTCCGGTTTTCTCCAAAAGCCATCTTTGTCCCATTTTGGTCAGTAATCGTCTGTCAGGCTTTCATTGCATCCACAGTGCGTGACTTGCAGTCTCTGAGAGCGTAAGAGATGGTGGTGGGTTGATGATTGAACTGGTTGGTCTTAGTGGTCTTTTCCAACCTTGATGATTCTGTGATTCTGATTCTGTAAGTAATTAAATCCTACAAGAAAGTAAAGGAGTGAAGGGCTCTGAATGTGCTGTCTTGCTGTCTCCATGGTGCCTGAAGTGGACTCCTGTTTTTATGCCATTTCTGTTAGGCACTCCAAGTGGAGACATGGGACGGTGTCACCCGCCGCTCCTCACACTGTTGTTTGCAAGGGCTGGGTGTGCTTTGGTGTGGTTTCGTTGTGCAGAGGGGTGTTTCTGGATGTCAACATCCCTCCTGTTGCAGGTGTGAGCCCACGTGCTGCAGGAACCCTCCCCATGTGCAGCTGCAGTGGTGGGGCCTCAATGCCTGCCATGCGTCCCCTAATTGCCACCGGCTTTCCTCCGCGTGGCAGATGGAAGGGATCCTTAGTGATGCTTCGTTAAGAAGGTGGGATGCAGAGCTGGCTGCATGTGTGTGGTGCCCCTGGGCTGCCTCACTGTGGGACTGGTTTGCTTCTCAATACACATGGCCGTGCAAATGGGATGGTTTCCTTAAACAGCCAGAAATGCTCACTGCTGGATTGCAGCCCCAGCCTGCCAGTGGGTAGTTTATATCAAGTGATGCAAGGGACAAAATATTTGTGGGGATTTACGTAGAGTTAAAAGCTTCCATATGGCTGCACTCCCCTGTTCTGACATAAGTCAGTCAAGGAGCACAACAAATTTGCGTTGTTTCAACGCATCTAAAATGACTCCTGACGTTACTGCGCCACAACAACGTTTAGATTTCAGGCTGCCTTTTGATTCCTCTGGTGGCGGTGCGTCCCTGCAGCTCCCACCAGTGCTGCCAGTCGGTAGCAGCGCTGTTTGTCAGCCCTGTGACGCCGACCTGCTGCCTTCAGAACGGGAACAAAGGGAAGAGCTTGCTGGGCTGTCTGTTACCGGTTTCAGGGGCTTGTGGCCTCACCAGGCTGCCCGGTTGCTACCGCTGCTGCTCTGTGTGCTGTACGCTTTAAACTTGTGTTAATATGGGGTTGTCTGAGTGGGTATTTACATGTTCTGGTGCCACAGCCCCTCCCATGTGCTGTACGTGCTGGAGTGTTGCTTTCTCCCTTCTGGCGTTGTTATGCTTTGCTTTCTCTGCAGAGATTTGTGCTTAGACAAAGTTCTTTTTAGGTAAACAAGGAGAATTAAGGGGTTTTGCTTTTAGAAGCAGATACAGAAGGTTTCTTTGCTGCTGTCATTCGCTGTTTCCCTTTGCAGCAGATTTTATTTGCAATCTTTGTGTTGTTTAGCCTGCCTGTGCTTCATCAGTCAGATTATTTTGGCTGCTGTAATTTTATTATCCTTATTAAGCTTCCTCATCTCCGTATATACTCTGTTTGTCTCAGGAAGCTGATAAGCCCTCCAGCTGTACTTGCAAAACACACCAAGGAGCAATGTGCCCTGCAGGCTCTGAAGACAGATTGGCTGGTGATAGGGATCTCGATCTGTTTGGTGCTGTTTCACCTTCCCTGCTAGGTTTTAGGCTACCTGCTCTTACTGCCAGCGTTGCAGTTGGCTAAAATGGGATTCATTTGATGTATTTTTTTGTAAGTTATGCCATCGGTCGCTTCTGAGCAGCTTTGCTCCAGCTGTTTGTGTGCTGGGGGAGCACCTTCCCTTCTCACAGCGCTTCAGAACTTTTCCAGGGGCCGTCGATGTGGCGTGCACTGCTGGGATTTTGTTCCTCGTGTCACTGTCGGTTTTCCACGCTGCCTGAGTTCTTGTCAAAAGTTGCCTTCCTGTCTGCTGCCTACAGGACGTGTGTGGAACCGGGTCTGTCTGTGGGTGTGGGCAGAGGTCTGCAGGCACGGCCGCTGCCCCCCGAGCTCATTTGCTGTGGGCTTTCGTTAGCAGCCTGCTTACCCCTGTTGTAATACACGGTGCGTGCTGTGCTCTGCTGGACCTTCACATCTCATCCCCTCGGTGTGTGTGCTCCAGCCCTGGGACAAAGTCCTGTCCTCGCAGCAGGACAGCATACAGCCTCAGCTCTGCACCCTGCCCTCACTTCAGGTGCTTTCAGGTGGGCCTCTGTCGATGTATTCACTGCATCAACGTTTTCAGAGAACCCCGTTCTTGTTCTCTGTCTCCTCCCTGCACAGTCACTGCTGCTTCTAACATCTTGTTTTGGCTTTTAGGACACTTCCTCCACCCCCAGCCTGTGTTTCCTCCTCCTCCTCCCACAACGTGACCTTGCCTTGCTCTTTTTTCCGTGCCCTATTTCAGGCATTCACATGGCTGCAGCTTCTATTATGTGCTGATGACTCACAGATGCACTCTATACCTTTGACAGTTTGCTTCATCCAGACCAGCATCTGTCTTTCTGCTGCTGTTTTTCTCTTTGGTTTCTCCATCGGAAGTAACTCAATATTTCAAGCCCCGAAACCCTTTATGGTGCTTCTTAAGTTCTCTTTATCTCTCGGCTTTAATACTCTGCCATCTGACGAGGAGCTTCATCCCAAAGCCTTTAGGATATTCCTTTGTTTTGCTTCACATGTTTAGATCCCATGCAAAGGCTGCATATTCTTGTCAGTGTATTTCTTCTTCTGCAGCTCAGCATGTAATTTCTCGTTCTTAACACGTGTAATAAAGCTTTTCAGCTGTTTTTTTTTTTTTCTTTTCTTTAAAATGTCTGTCCTGGGAAATCCCACAGCTGAAGGCAGCCGATAGCATTTGCTTTTAAAGATAGGGTTAAGTACTTCAGTTCTTAGAAGGCAGCTGTTCTTACACTCTGCAGCAGAGATTTGGCTGTTGTAAACAGGTAGCACTCACGGCACCCTCGCTGAATAAAGGATAGACATGCAAAGGATGTGAATGCATAATAGATGCTGAAATATTAGTGTGGCAGTAGCTGTGAGAATAATTCATGAGCCATTCAGCCTGGAGCAGCCTTCGAGAGGCACGAGGAGAAACAGCCGGGGAAGCCTGGCATTGGCTTGTGCTCTCTGGTTGGAACATTTCCCCAGCTCCAGGTGAGCAGTGAGTGGGGGAAGTGGCTGTGCTGCGGTCCCACGCCTGGAGGAAGAGGAAAGCCTTTCATGGTGCACCGCCGGCCAGCAGTTGTGCAACGCCGTACGTGCAGTTGCTGTGGTAACAGCATCGGACACGGCCGGCACCGCGTACCAGGGCTGTGCGCAGCAGAGCCGCCGTCCTGGGAGCTATTTCCAGTTACCCTCTGGGCACGTGAGTGCAGATGGGTCATTTGTGCAAATGCGAGGGATTTTAATGGCCAGCAGGCTCCTCCTGTTGGAAGCAGCCGCCTTGGAAGTCTCTGGTTATACAGTAAGCTACAAAGGGTTTCTTAAAACTGGGTTGCGCACACTAAACACGAATAATGGATGCCATCTTCCCTTTATCTTGCAACGAAACTGACATGCTTATGTCCATCAAAACACTAAAATTGCTCTGAAAGGCCATGTTTTTGACAGTGGTTTGCATAAAGATAACAAGGAATGGAGTAACAGTGCAGAAAGGGATGAGCTAAAGTGATCTGCTTCTTCAACAGGGAGCTGTTGGAGAGGGTCCAGAGGAAGGCCACAAGGATGCTCAGAGGGCTGCAGCACCTCCCCTGTGAGGACAGGCTGAGGGAGCTGGGCTTGTTCAGCCTGGAGAAGAGAAGCTGCATGGTGACCTCATTGCAGCCTGCAGTACCTAAAGGGAGCCTGCAGACAGGAGGGGAATCAACTCTTGGAAAGGGTAGATAATAGCAGGACAAGGGGAAATGGTTTGAAGCTGAGGGAGGGAAGATTGAGGTTGGATGTCAGGGGGAAGATCTTCACAGAGAGAGTGGTGAGGTGCTGGAACAGCTGCCAGAGAGGCTGTGGATGCCCCGTCCATCCCTGGAGGTGTTCAAGGCCAAATTGGATGGGGCCCTGGGCAGCCTGGGCTGCTATGAAATGGGGACGTTGGTGGTCCTGCATGTGGCAGGGGGTTGGAGATTCATGATCCTTGAGGACCCTTCCAACCCAAGACATTCTGTGAATCTGTGATTCTATGAAAGGTGTATTTGTTTTTTCTTGGGCTGATGATATTCACATTCCTGTAGGTGAGCATCTGTGTGTTGCCTAGGATTCTCATGCGATCCCTGCACCAGTGACAAGACCTTCCTTCTGGTAACACGTCTGCCCCCAGTTATCTTAGATGGATGGCCTGATAAGTTTGTATGTAAACTGCATGAGTCCCACAGAAAGTTATTCAAGACATTGCTTACACAGTTCTTGCAGTAAAAACCCTTATGTAGTAAGTGTTTGTTTCCTGATGGCTAGGTCATGGTGGCTTTGGAAACGCATCAGCATGCTGGAATCAAGCCAGACATGAAGAGTGCTGCAAGGGGTACGTCATTGTTTTGTGTGTATGATGAATGCCGATTATGACATTTCAGCAGATGATAAAGAAAATGTAATGAATGTAAATTAGTGTGTAAATTAGAATTAGTCCTCTCTGCCACCAAGAAGCGTGGCTGGGGCTCCTGATGGCTGAGCACTGCCAGGCCTGCCCTGCCATCAGCTCTGGTAGAAGAGACTGGAGCTTGTTTGCTTGCCCCGTTACTGTATACCACCGTCTTCTGCTTAGACTTGCATTTTGGGATTTTTCCCCTTATGTATGCTGAGGAATATGACTTTGTTTCAGCTTAAGGGCTCTCTAGTGTATGTATGCATATGGCTGTGCCCTATGGGACGTAGGATGTTGCTTAAGTCTATTCCCCAATTAGCACCTAAAGACTTCTTGCTCCCACTAGTAGCTCATCCTAATCTGAACCATGATTACATCTTTTTTCACCCTCAGTATCTTTGGTAGATTGCTCTGTAGCCAAGCAATCCAAGAATAAAACAGACTTTCGTAAAAATAACTTCTGTAGGTGTATGCTGTTGTGGGCAGATTCTTTTTCTTTCAGTCCTGATGCCTTCAGCTTTGCTTACCTTTAGTGTAGCAAGTCTGCTTCAAGAGAACTGGAACTCTTTTCCCTTTAGACAGTGATACAAAGTATGGAGCAAATGTTGTCAGTAATGCACTTATTTCTCCTCAAAAGAAATGGACTAACTGCTAGATCACAAGGTCCCGTCCTCATGATTACGGTTGGTTTTGAACCAGGTGCTGCTGGAAGGATGTGTGGAGAAGGTATGGGGAACCTGCTGAACTTGTAGTGTGGGATGCTTGACATTTTGGGGGACTTAGTGGGCTGTTTCTCATTGCCTGCCGGTTTGATGCCTGTGATACTAAGCTGAATGGGAAAACAAAAAGAATGGTGCATTTGGTTGTGGAGAAGACAGTATCTTGAGGAGCTGGGAAGTGTTCGTTTCAAGTGTTGACGTGGGTCCTGAGAAACTGAACTGAGAAGGTGTGAATCAGTGTGTGTCAGTGTGTGTCATTTTGCTGATGTGCTGGCACAGCTCTCCGGCCCGGTTGCTCACTGTGCTTGCGAGGGAATTCTTCCTGTTCTCTGTGAGAAGCTGCGTGCAAAGGTTTTTCAGCCACGAGGGATCTCTTCTGCAGGATGGCAGTTCCCAAAGCACTGCCTTTGCCATCATCCAGGAGCTCAGGATCAGCCCAGGAGGAAGAGAGCCACCTTCTCGGTTCCTTTCCGAGCAGGGTGAGTTAGCTCTTGCCTTACAAAGGTGACAACATCCCTATGCAGCTCATTAAAGACATCCCTTCCACAGAAGGAAAAACCTGCTGGGCTTGATCTGTACTCCAGGAATATGGGAATTACCCAGAGGAGGGACGGTCTGTTCCATGCAGAGGTGCTGATGTCACAGGGATGTCATCGAGGCGTCCCGTCTGCTCTGCGCTACGTTTGGTCATTAGAGTTGCAACGCAGCACGGATCCAAAGCTTGGATGCTGCCACTTACCCTCAAACTGCAGCTTCTCACCTCAGAATAGCACTGCAGCACCTGCCTGGCCAAAGGAAAATCAGCCCTATTGCTTGTAAGAGGTGTGGGAGAATTCTCTCCCGTTCCACCCAAAGTCCAGTTTTGAAATGTTGGAGCGTTGTTGTGAGCAGAAAGGGTGAAGCATAGTTGTGTGTTTGGTCATCACCTCTTCTAATTGGCTCGCAGTGTTGCAATGGCCTTGTATATTAGATAGCTGTTGCTGGCTGTCCTCGGGTCATTTAGCTGAATTACTCAGTGATCCTCTAAATCCTCCTTCCAGCTGCATAGATTGGGCCAATGAAGGACCATCGCAAGCCTGCTAAAGGTAGATGTGACATCATTTTCTAATTAAAATAAAAAACCCATTATAACTGGAATTGGCATTATCCTGTGCTGCGTACAAATGCTGTGGCTGGAGCACAGCAGGCTGTCAGTTAGCTGGAGGCAGCCACCCAGTCAGCCTGGAAGCAGGGAGCTGGTGCAGATACCAGATATGTGTGGGCCTGAAGACCGTCCTGGTGCGTGTCTGTCTTTCTGAAATCGTATTTGTGCTAATGATCTTTGCAGCTTCTGTGTTCTGCTGTGCCTCCTTGCATTGCTCTCCAACAAGCTTGTGTTGTGCTGTGCGGGTGAGGTTGCTGAGAGCAGTTGTAAGCTGTAGAATGCAAGTGTATCCACAGAGCTTCTTAGAGGGGAAGTATGGGCTCGTTTCTCTTCCCACCAGTGCAATATGTAGGAGATGAAGATCCCTATTTAAAGATGGGGTAATTTACATAAATTTCTGCTTGCTCCTTCTGGCTAGAACAGCAGCATGCTGATTGCAATGGAGAACTCTTGGATGGAGTGCTTTGCTGCTTATTTAATGTGTGTGGAAGTTGGATGCTGCCCGTTTCCTCAAGGCGCGGAATGAATATCTCATACTGGGGGGGAAAAATGAACCTCGTGACAGCATGGAAAGAAAATGCTTTAGAGAAGTGGAAGTGTTTGGTCAGTGGTGAAGTATCATTCATTAGTGTTTGCTGTCTGCAAAGCTATGAGAAGATTTTGTTCTGAGACTGATGTCTCGCCATTAAAATATTACGTCTGGGTTTTTTTTTGTTTTTTTTTTGTTGTTTTTTTAATAATTTTTTTTTCAGTTGATTGAAGGAAAAAAAACTTCAGTGTTAGGAGACGGCTTTTCTCTTTTCTCTCCTCTCACTTTCTGTAACCTTCAGCACTGCCTGGGGCGCTCAGAAGCCCGGAGCTGGCGCATTTCACTCCACTACTCCTGGAAGCTTTGCTACCCCGCGGCGGTTTCTGAACGGCAAAAGCGCCCCACTTAATTTTTGCAGGGTCATGGCGTGGGTTCGGGCCATCTGTTGCTGCTGGCCGTGCTTCGGCTCCCACCCCGAAGGTTTAACGCCGGCGGCGGGGGACGCTGGGCGCACGGCCGGCAAGGGCAGCGCCGCGGGGCGCAAGGCGGCGTTGGTCTGTTAGGGCGCCGGGCGGCGTTGGGGCGCCCCCTGCCGGCCGCGCGAGGACTCGTCCTGCTGGAAGGGAGGAACACGAAGCTGAGCGGGGCTGAGCGGTGGAGGACGACCTCCCAGCGCACTGCGGGCGTGGAAGTGTTCGGGTTGTGTTGTGCTTGTAAACGCATAACGTGGCGTATCTCATTATCTTAACGTCCAGCGGCTATCTACGTGTTGTTGGCTTATGGCTCAGTTTCATAGGATCCTGAGGGTTGGAAGAGGGGCCTTTAGAGGTCATACAATCCGACTCCCCTGCGATGAACAGAGACAGCACAGCTAAGGCAGGTTGCACAGGGCCTGGTCCAGCCTTGCCTTGAGACTCCAGGGATGGGGCACCCACTGCAACCTGTTCCAGTGCCTCACCACCCCACTGTTAAAACCTTGTTATCTAATCTAAATCTACCTTCTTTGAGCTTGGAACCATTTCTTCTTGTTCTGTCACCACTGACCCTGCTGAAGAGTCTGTCCCTTTCTTTCTTACAGCCCCTTTGGATACTGAGCTCTCCCCGCAGCGTTCTCTTCTCCGTGCTGCACAGCCCCAGCTCTCAGCCTGTCCTCACGAGGAGCTGCTCCATCCCATCGGGCATTTTTGTGGCCCTGGTTTCTTAAAAAGCAGAGCTGACATTGCAAACCTCTTGTTTCAACACCGATGATAAGAGGGGCCTGGAAATGTAAAGCTTGTGTTTAGTGGCTTTTTATCTTGGAGGTTCTACTGTGTGCTCTATATTTCAGGAACTTCTCAGAATCAGCTGCTTCTTGTTTTGCTGCGAGAGTGGGAACAGGATGTTGTCACAGCACTTACAGCTCTGAGCGTGCTGAGCCGCGACGCTGCATGTGCTGCTCTGCAGGGCTTGGCTCGGAGCAGCCACTTCTTTGTAAATATCCTGTTTATGTAAACCCAACTCCTGACCTCTGGCTGTCTGCGTATCCTTTAATCGCTTTAAAATAGCATCTGAAGTAGCCAAACTTTTGCGCTGCAGACAAGCTTATGAGCTGGTTTTTCGTGACCTGTCTCTGTTGAACTCGGTGTAGTGAGGGCGTGGGCACCTGGAGGACTGGAAAGTCTTCTTTTCTCATCCCGTGCAGGGAGCTGATGCTGTCAGAGAAAAGGTGGGAAGGCAGGAGCTGGGGATGCTGGGTGTTTTATGGGTGCTTTATGATCTGTCAGACTAGGCAGTGACATCTTTAGCAGGGAAATGAGACACATGAAAGTAATGTGGAGATACTGCGGAACTCGTACAAGACAGCATTGGCTGTTTACAGGTAGAAAGTAGGGTTTATGTGTGATCAAGCAGAAGCCTTGTTTCACTCTCCTCTATTTTGTTTCCTCATCTGGAAGAAATAATTACCACTTGCATTAAGAGTTTCCTGTCTCATCAGGCAGGAGTTTGAAAAGAGCAAGGAACACTTGGTTAGTTGGCTCGGGCACCTTCTGTGCCTGAGCAGCAGCTCATTTCCAAGGCCAACTTTCCCTGTGGCATTTTCCTTCTGCAGAGTGCTTTTGCAGGTAAGCTTTCAGCTCAGCATGGCCCTGAGAGCAGAAGTTTTGTGTAAAACCTCTCCAAAGAGTCAAGGCTTATTTGTGGTCTCAGTGTAGCAAACAAAGCAGACTCTCCAGCTGCTCACCTACAAAAACCAGCCCTGCTTCCCAGGCCTTTGTGTTAGGATAGGAGTTGATGAAAATGACTGTGCAGAAGATGATTGCTATCATTTATCCGGAGTCTGCTGAGCTACGTTTATTTGTTTTGTCTTTGTCTAGGAATTCAGCATAATGCCCTTGAAAAACATGTCTGAAATAAAACCTCAGGTGTGGCACAGCATTGCTGTATTCACTTCCTCAGTCCTCTCAGTCAAAGAGCACTGCACTGAGGTTATTAAAAAAAATCTTATAAGTAAGCTTATCAACAACAAAAGCAATTTGTCATCAAAGTGAAATCGCAGAAAGCCCAGGATGCTGTGCTTAGGATCCTTAGGAAGGGACCCTTAAAGGCCATGCATCCCAACCCCCTGTGCTGAGCAGGGACACCACAGCTCCATCAGTGCTCAGAGCCCCTCCAGCCTGACCTTGGCTGTCTGCAGGGGTGCAGCACCACCACCTCTCTGGGCAGCTGTGCCACTGCCTCGCTGCCCTTACTGTAAAAGACTTTTTCCTTATATCCAGCATATATCTCTCCTCATTTAGCTTGAAACCATTTCCCCTTGTCCTGTCACAACAGACCCTGCTAAAGAGTCCGTCTCCTTCTTTCTTACAGCCCCTTGGGGTACCTACAGGCCGCTCTCAGCTCTCCCCGCAGCCTTCTCTTCTCCATGATGCACAGCCCCAGCTCAGCCTGTCCTCACACCTGCTCCTTCCTCTCTCTGCTCCTTATTTTCTGACCCTTGCAAGAACACTAGCATAAAAACACAGCTCAGGCCCCAAGGGTAGAAAGCTGTGGCCAGTCTTGAAGAGGAGGAAATCAACTCAAGCCTAGGAAGGGTAGATTTAGGCTGGATATAAGGAAGAAGTCTTTTACAGAGGGGCTGGTGAGGCACCGTGTGCGCTACCCAGCGACGGAGGTTTTCAACGCGAGGCTGAGCCCGGCTCTGTGCAGCCCGGCCTGGCCGTGGCGTCGCTGCTCAGAGCAGGGATTCGGGCTGCAGGGCGCTCAGAGGCCGTTCCAGCCTGAGGATTCCGCGATTCTCTCCGCCGCGGGAAGGGCAGCCCGAGCACAGCAGCCCCGCCTCGCCCCGCCCCGCCGGCCCGGCCGCGCCTCGGGGGCGGAGGTAGGACCGAGGGGCCGTTCCAGGAGCCGGCCGAGGATGGCGGCGGCTGCGTCTCCGGCTCGGGAGCTGACGCAGAACCCGCTGCAGAAGACGTGGGAGCCGTACGACAACGGGCTGCCGGCGGGGCACAGCGCGCAGCGCGGCGGTGAGCGGGGCGGGCGGCGGGCGGCGAGCTCGGGCGGGGCCGGCGCGGACAGCGGCTCGGAGCGGCGGCCTGGGCCCGTGCTGCTCCGGGCGGGGAGGAGGCTGGGGTCGGTTTTGATCGCTCCGCTTCGCCTTGAAAACGCGCGTTTGTACCGAAAGTGAGGCGGACCGAGGCTAGTCCCCGTGCCGCCTCCCCAAGTGGCGGCGGCGCTGGGGACAAAAGGGGCTTTGTGTTGGTCGTGAGGAGGAGCCGCCGTGCCGCCTCGCCCGGAGCCGCGCCGAAGGAGCGCGGGACGTGCCGGAGCGCCGCGAGCGGAGCATCGGGACCGCGGGGTGCCGGCACTGCGCACGGCGGGGAGCGGGTGGGTGGCAAGAAAAGGCCGAGAACGAGAACGGGTCGTTGGTAACGTGGTGACGGACGGAGTCTGCGTTGTAATCGAGGAGCCGTTAAGAAGAAAACCGGATTTGGACGTCGGCTTTCTTAACCTTGCTTTTTCTTGGGTTTGCTGTTGCGGTGAATATCTGGTACGTCTGGAGCCGTGTGTGAGCCTTAAAGGAGCTGCGGGAACGAAGGGACAGGCTCTGTAGCTTGGTCTGCGGTGACAGGACAAGGAAAAATGGCTTCAAATTTAAAGAGAGGGAATATAGGTTGGATATAAGGAAGATTTTTATGATAAAGTGGTGAGGCAGTGGCACAGCTGCCCAGAGAGGTGGTGCTGCATCCCTGCAGACAGCCAAGGTCAGGCTGGAGGGGCTCTGAGCACTGATGGAGTTGTGGTGTCCCTGCTCTGCACAGGGGGTTGGACAGATAGCCCTTAAGGGTCCCCTCCGATTCAAACCATTCTGTGATTCCGTGATAATTGCAGACAGCCAAGAGAGAGGCAGGACTCGCTCTTCCTTGGCAAAAGCCACCTCTCTTGCTCCCACGCACTGAAAAGGTGTTGCAGCGTTTCCTGCACAGCGTGTCATGCAGTGCTCTGATGAGCAGCCAGACCTGTAGCCCAGCACTGAGCTGCAGGACCCCCCAGCAGGAGGTGTGGGGGCAGTGCCGGGCTGGCCAGCTCCAACCCTCTGCTGCTGCAGGTCCCTGTGTTCTGTGAGGTGCTGCGGGAGCTGCCAGCCCGAGCCTGAGGTGGTTTCCTGTACTCAGGATCAGCTTTCCAGGGGAGATGCTGAAGCTAGTTGCTCTGACATCTTCTAAATTTCTTGGCTTAAGCAAGATAAGCTCCTAAAGTTCTGTTTCGGTTGGGTTTTTAGTTCATCATTCCAGCTAATTACATTTATCCGCACTTGTTAGTCTTTATCTTTCTAGGAGGAGGCAGAGCAGAATTGTGCCCAGTTCTGTGGAGGACACAGCAGAGCCACGTACCAAGGGACTGACCCACGCTAAGTATTCTTTCAGTGATTTTCTGAGAGTTGTAACGCCTGTAATTACCTGAGGAGGAAGAAACCTGGCCAGGTGTGTCCGGGTTGTAGCTGTCATGGCTTGGAAGTTCTGGGTTTTTTTGGTCTGAGTATCTGGAGGTCTTTGAGGAGCACGGAGTTCTGAGTGCATGTAGTGTGCCCAGCAGACTGCAGTCTTACAGCTGGCGAGAGCAGGCAGGCAGAGGGAGAAGTGCTCCAAAGGACCAACCCAAGTAATACTTGGAGGTGGTGGAGGTGTTCAGTCTTATGATAGCTGCCCCTTAATTCTGTGGTCTCAGCATCAGCTGTCAGATTGTGACAAGCTTGGTGAATGGGCTACAGGCAAAGTATTATAAATAAACAGCAAAGTATGCTACAGCGAAAGTTGCAGAGGATGTTTATAGAGCAGTAGATAAGCACTGAGCTTCCTGTGGTTTAAAGATCATTCCAACTGCAGTTTGTAGCTCTTGTTTCCCCAGAGCTGGAATTTGGTCATTCTCATGAGTTTTTATTTGCTGTTTGAACAGCAGAGGGAATGTACCTCAGGTCCAGAAAGAAAAGAGGAGTATCACATGAAGGCTGCCTTTCCTAAGAGCTGGCAATGCTTTTACGTGTCTGTAGTCCCAGTCCTAGGAGCTGAAGATAGAAAACATGAATGAGGTGAGGACAACACGTGGCTGAAGCTGAGGGTCAGGATGTACAGTGGGGCCATCGCTGGCAGCATCGAACTGCAGGAGGCAAATGTTGGCCTACAGCAAGCAAGTGGTGGCACAAGGCCAGAGAACAAACAGGAATCCCTCGTACCAAAGTGGTGCTGGAAACTGGGATTTTGAGAAAAGAGAGGAGAGACAAATGGAAGATGATGGACCTCTTCAGGTAGGGGAAAGGGGGCGGAGAGCACCCGGATGGGGAACTTTGCCTTGCGAGATGCAGAGAAGAGTGACTGTCATTATTGATCAGCAGGGAAAAGGTGAATTAGTAATAGTGAAATTGGGTAAGAGAGTTGGGGAAACATGTATAGCTAATGAGGTTTGAAAGGGTGTTTCTGTTGACATACAGCCAAAGATAGTTGTATGTGAGCCTCGGAATAGCACGAAGTTTCAGGATGCAGGCCTTGAGCTGAGCTCCATTGAAGCAGCAGGAATCTTTCACTAAACTTGATGCAGCTTAGTACAAAAGCCCTTCTTGCCATATGTGTTGCTTTGAAAAATTAGCAGGAATGGTGGGAAGGAGTCTCATTTTAGGTGAAAAAGGACAATTGATAATGCAATAGGCAGTAGCTAAACTTCTAAAAAATCACTTCTGCCTCTGATTTTGTAAGGTGCAGATTTGGAAGGCTAATGAAATTCTGGGCAGTGTCCCATTTAAGTTTCAAAACCACCTTCTGTATCTCGCATTATTTCACAATGCAGTCTCAGGAAGCAGCAAGAAATGAGCATGCAGTTTCTTTTTTCCTTAATTGTTAAGCGTTAAACATCATAGTGGTGGCAGCTGTAATTCTACACTGAGATGCATCTTGCTGTATACATGTAATTAATTTATTTTTTAACTGAGGTAATGGCTTTGCTTAAATTGTGATACTTGATTTTAAAGTGCTGTCTCACATGTTTCAGCATGTTGTCACTTGGCCTCTGTCCTTTGTGGAGTGGTGCTTTCTGTGTGCTTTTTTTCTCAGAGTGGGAGGATGCAAGGTGAGTCTCTGCAACTTGCACTTCCTGACTACTTTCCTGCTGTAAGTTCTGTTTACGTGGGGCAGATGGTGGTGAGTTGCTGTACAAAGGGAAGGAGGGTATTGTGCCACTGGGAAAAGGGTTAAATTTGAGAGGCTTTTTTAATTTCGGAAGTTAGAAGCTGCTTGTGTGGTGGCTTTTGTGTTTGGCTGGTTTTGTGTTTTTTTTAATCAGTTCACATCCTGGTGTCAGACATTTCCCTGGAGGCATTCAAGGCCAGGCTGGATGTGGCTCTGGGCAGCCTGGTCTGGTGACTGGCGACCCTGCAATAGCAGGGGGTTGAGACAACATGAGCATTGTGGTCCTTTTCAACACAGGCCATTCCGTTCCTCTGGTTTCTTTAGAGGAATGCATAAGTCTTGAGACACTGACACTTCAAACGCTGCCATTTGCTGGGCAGTCCTGACCACTTGCAGTGTTGGCAGCATCTCACTGGGAGAGCAGCTGCCCAAATACCATGGGAAATATTTGCTTTATTTTTAACCTTTTGCTATTTGCTGCATCATTACACTTTAAATATCGTTTTGGACTTGACTTATTTTATGGAGTGAACGAGCAACATAAAGCCTTTCAATGTGTCAGATGAGGAGGAAGAAAGCAAAGACCAGCATTTGCTCTGCTGAGTCTTGCCTGCGTTGCTTGGAACGCTACAGAAGAAATAAGATGCTGCTCTGTGTGCTTCTGTTAGCATATTGCTGGCAGTCCCCCCCCAAAGAGGAGGAGCACGCTCAGGCAGCGCGGTGCCCCTGCAGAGTAGGAGTGCCCTGCCTTTGCTGTTGTGTTGCTCAGCTTGCACCTGGGGTGGCCCTGTGTGCAGGGTTGGACTCTGATCCTGGTAAGCCCCTTCCCTTGGGGCACTCTGTGGTTCCATGGTGGAGCACAGACCCGTGTTGGCAGCAGGATGGGAGCTCAGTGAGAGGCAGCTCTGAACGGCCATTTGCTTGCCCTTGGTTTTGCAAAGTTGAGTTTTGTTCCACTCGGCCCATTATCGAGAGACAGATGTTCTGTGGGATGGCTGAGTTGGTGTCATTACGGGGAGAGGAGAATGGAGGCAGTCTGGACATGCTGCCCTTTGGGAAACTGTGCTTTGTGTGAGTGAAGTTGCCTGCTTGAGTCCCTCAGGTCCCTTGGAGAGCAGATGGACCCAAGGCAGCATGTGTAACCTTTCCATGCAGATCCTTCTTCATCGTTGCTTTTGCAACACTTATTTCCCTGCTTACCTTGGAAGATGGTTTAAAACTCGAGGTGGCCATTTCAGATGAAGGACCTTTCAAGGAACAATGTCTTCCCTTAAAACTTTTCATGTCTCAGGGTGTTCTTGTATCTCATGATTTCATTTTTTTGCTCTTAAAGCCAACAGCAGAGCTTTGGCTCTGTGAGTTTTGTCCTCAGTGAGTTTTGTCCTCTTTGCGCCCCTCAGGCTTTGTTTCCCTACAGCCTGCTTGCTTTCTTCCATCCAGGGAAGAGTGGAAGATGGACAAGAAATCATGGTCCTTCTTGTTAGCAGGCTTGGGTGCAGGAGAGCTGACTTGGAGGGCTTTCATCAGTTTTTCTGGACTGTTGCATCTGTGTGAGTGGGTCTGCTTTAGTTTGCACTCCATCACGTTCAGTGCATGGAGTGGCAGTCTCTTTAATGGATTTGAGGTCAGGTGTAGCTTTTGCTCTCCCCCTCCCCCTTGAGAAGTGGTCTATATTTTTGTTTTTTCTCTTTTTTTAATCGTGATTTTAAGAAAGCACATCTGTCTTTGCTGACCTGTTTATTCTTTTCTGATGGGTTTGTTGCCCAAGATTCATGCATATAATACAGTGGGATGGGGCCCTGCCCAGGCTTTGGGAATCTCAGGCAATCATAGTACAACTTGATCACACTTCCCAGCATGACATTTTGGTGTGGTGGTTTAGAACAAGTTGACTCTGCTGTCAGGGGATGGAGGAAAGCTACGCTTGTGTGGATTGTGGTATGCGAGTTAATTCCCTTTGAAATGCGGGATGGGGAACCTGTGGACTTTAATCTTTACTGTGTTCTTTCTTTTTAGGCAGTTCCTTGTATCAGTGATAGATTCATGCAAGGTATCCGTAGTTTTGTACTGTTGGAGTGTTCAAAAAAACTTGTCATTTGAAAGGAATGCCTCAAGGTGTTCAGACCGCAGCTGTAAATTCCTCCAACTTTGGATGGAGTTGTTGTTTTTCTAATTAAAAGCTCTGCTTTTGATATGGGAGAGTTTATCCATGTCTGTGCATCGGATTATTGTGCTGAATTGCCCGGAATACTTGTGCTCCATGCCTGCTGTTAACCAACCAAGGGCATTGAAATGGGGCTGTCATTAACAGTATTTAGAGGGAAAGGGATAAACAGGGAGCACCAAAATGTATTAAGCTGCATCTGTCATGCTGCTCGCTTTGCTCAAAACCAAGAAAGGCTTGAGCAGCACTGAGATGCTGTCAGGGATTTACAAACGGTGTGCACCTTGCTGTTTCCTTTCAATGCAAGCTCTGGGCCAAGGTGGGCAGGCCTGTTAGACATCAGTGACCTTTTTGCTGTCATTGTTTTTGTGTGTCTTGAAACATGGATGCAAATACGGGGGTTCCTCCTCTGCTGCCCCTGCAGCTCACGTGTCCAGCACTGCACTGCCGCTGTTCTGCCCTTCTAAGATTCCACTCAGCCTGCGAACCTCAGTCACTGTGCTGCTGAGGAAATCCCCTGAAAGAGGGGAACGTTGTGCATGAGCTGCTTGAACCGTCACTGCCTTGGAGAGCACACGGAGTTGTCGTTTTCCACTGCCACGTGAGCCTTTGTTTTGGGGAAACGTCCCGGTGAATAACCCCAGTTTGTTTTTGTCTTTCAGTATGTATGACCAACTGCCCTACGCTGATTGTCATGGTGGGTCTGCCAGCAAGAGGAAAAACCTACATCTCAAAAAAGCTGACACGCTATTTAAACTGGATTGGAGTGCCTACAAAAGGTGATGGACTTAATTTTGTTTGCAGGGCTGAGGTTCAGTGTTTTACCAGCCTAACTCCAAATGATTTTGTAGCCTGATGTGACTGTTGGCTACTTGGACTCGTGCTGTGTCACCGTGTTTGTTTATTTTTGCAGCAGCAGCATACACAGATTCGCTGTTCTGTTCTGATGTTCGTATTCTGGTGGCTGCTCGTTTACCTCCGTGTTGTAACAGATGGCTAAGTCAACTTTGCCCTTATCCTTAGCTGCCTTATTTTTCCCTCTTCGTTGCATTGGGCTGAAAAGGAAGCACCTTTGTGAGCGGAGCAGCAGTCAGCGCTTCTGGGTTGAAGTTCTGGCTTCTCCATTCCCTTTGTGAACTTTGAGCAGTGTGCAATTTATATGTAATGTTGTTTAATTGCATTTGTGGAATGGATTGCAGCTCTGTCTTTGAACGTTACGACCCCATGGAACACAGCTGGCCGCTTGTTATCGCTCTGAAGGAATTTATGCATGTCTGGGAGGAGAGACTCAGACCAGTTCTGCCCTAATGTGTTTCATTCCTGAGCCTTTGTGGCATCTTGCAGGCCTAGATTGATGAACAAGACCTAAATCCATTTGAGGTTCTGAGCAGCAAACTCTCCTTGCTTTCTGTGTATGTGTGTAGAAGACAATGATGTGTTTTAGTGTTCTGTGCAGAAATGGTGGCTTTACAGTTACAGCTAGTTAATCATTGAAATAACATGAAATGTAGGAGAGTGTACTGAAGAATGGACAGTCAGCTGTTCAGAGTTTGAGTCATCCTGAAAAGTCCAGATGAAGAGCTGTATTTAAATTGCTGTTGGATTCTAGGACGTGGGTTTTGGAGTTCAGCTTTCGTAAATTCTTAGAAAGTTACCTGATGTGTTTTGTTTAATGGAGGCATCGTGGAGAAGGTTCTGTTCCTTGAGTGTGGGAGTCTACAGAATTCTTCTGATCACTTCCAGTGAGTTCTGTCTTGTCACACTGGTGCACCCTTCTGATGTGGCTGCATCCAATTTTTAGGGACTTGAGTTTTGTCCATTAGGCTGCCACTGAATAGAGGTCTAAAGATGTTAGCCTGCATCCAAACCGATTTAAATGCATGTTAGATGTGTACATGCACGTGTTCAATTTACATGTTATGTGTTTGTGTCACAGCGTTGAGCAGCCAGCTTTGTGAACTTTGCAGAGCACAGCTGTAGTACTGAGTGATGAAATATTGCCCACCTCTGACTCGTGCTTGGTTGAATTTGTCCTGCATACAGTAAGACAAGAAATGGTGCCCTGCCTCAGGTACAGGGAGTGTTGTGCCCTGCTGTAAGCAGCACATCAGATGTTTGTATTGTGCTTAACGAGCAGCAGTTACAGCACTGCTGCCTGATTTTACAGAGGCATGCAACGTGAAGCTGGTATCTGGGCTCCCATTGGAGGCTGCTGCTTCTGCTTTGCTTTTGTCAGATGCCTTGGGACTTTCGTAGGAAACCACCGACCTTTGTTGTTTGTGTCATCAGCGATGTAATTGTACTGAAGCTGAGATAACTTGAGATACCTCCCTGCTGGACTAGATGACGCATTGCCTCCTGCTTCCAGTTGTTGGGATATGTGGCAGCTATTCCTCACATCTGCTACACTGTGGCTCTTAATGCCTTGAAATTGGCGTGTACTTAATACAGTACGCATCCTTATCCTCTGAGACGGATGGTTACAACTTCTAGTCTATGTAAAGCAGAGAAAAGACAAACGGTGTCTTTTCACATAATGGACTTCAAGCACAAGTTTAAGACCAGACGGTGAAGGTAAACAGCCCCGGGTTTTGCTGTTTGAATATTTGAGTCGTTTATGCTGTTGGAATCCTTTAAGCCCTCGGTTCTGGTTTCTGTCTTTTGTTCCTTCCAAAATCCTTTGTCGCTAAGAGTTTGAAATGCTTACAACTACAAAGGGCTTTTGTCTGGGCTCTGGGAAGGAAAGGAGGTCAGGTATCTGCCTAACAGAGCTGTCTTTCACTGGGATTTTTGGATGCTACCCTTTGGCAAGCTTTGTGGAATAGTTTTGGCTGTGAGGTTGTGATAGCAGTTATGCTGTAAAACTTCTCCCCCGAGGTGGATGCTGGTGATAAGGACGAATGGTTGTGGTGCTGGGCAGCACTTTTCCTTTGCTGTGCATTACATTCCTGCAGTAGCTGTTTTTTGGTACCAGGTGTTTTATTTTTGTTGTTGTGTAGGGCTGTGGCAACACTGGCTGTCTGAACTCGCATCTCCTGTTTTTCTTACGAGGGCTTACCAGCTACAGGAAAAAGCATGGCCAACGTTCGTTAAGTCTGTGACAGAACAGCCTGGTTTGTTCTGTCATCCGTGTCATACATCAGCGCTGTGGGATTCCAACAAAACTTCCCTTTTGGAAGGGGATAAATAATGTTTATTTGTCCTCCTGCCCTGCCATCCAAACAGAGATGTGTATGTAAGCTTCTGTTAGGAAAACTTAAGGTTGAACTCTTTCATCCTGAGTCTCATTCTTTATTATGTCCCAGCAATGATGTCTGTCATTCCTTTTTCCTCTGTGCAGAAGTCTGGCAAATACTGATGCCCTGAAGCTTCTCAAACAGAGTACTTGTTTATCTCATGTTAAACAAAACTGCATTGCAGTTCAGCAGAAAAAAACCTATAGGTCAGAAAACAAGTTAAACATTAATTGCACTACAGGGACCCACTTTAAGAGCTGTTGAATGAAGTTAATGAGGGTGCAGTGTCACTGCCTGCTGTGTGACAAAACAGGACTGCCCTGCCCTAATCCCACATCTGGCACTGAGACCCACAGGACCTTTGCCCAGATAAGGAGTAGCTTTTGTTGACCACTGTTAGCAGATTGTAGTAAGATGAAAGCAGCAGGAGTTGCTGTGAAATGGGTACAGAGATCCTTAAGGAGCAGAGCTATTTGAACAGGGTTCTTAAACAAACAAACAAACAAACCCAACAGAAATGATGTGTGATATGTCACCTTGGTACCTGCTAAATTATTTTATGCTTGGAGGTGGTTTGGTTTCAAAGCTGTCATAATGTTGATCCTTGTTATCCTCTTGGCTTCTACTAACACAGTGCTCTTCTCTGCAGAGTTCAATGTTGGTCAGTATCGTCGAGATCTGGTGAAGAAGTACAAATCTTTTGAATTCTTCCTGCCTGACAATGAAGAAGGGTTGAAAATCAGGAAGTAAGTTTTGGGCATGTTTGTCTGTGCACAGCTGGCTGTATTGGAATGGCACCCTGTGTGTTTGCTCTTGGAGACTGCTTTAGGCTTAACTTCTATGTACCAAAGAAGACATAGATGTAATAATAGAGAAGGAAGAGTACTCTAGGAAAGATGAAAAGGTGATTTCTTCATGCTACTTAACAATTGGGTTATTATTTTTCTTAATTGCTTCAGCTGAAGTATCAAAATACGCAGCAGACAAATACTTGAATGTGATTCTTTTTGCCTTTTGGGCAGGCTTTTGTTTATATAGATATTCCTGCAAATTTTCACTCAAAACCAAAGGAGAATATTCTTCTTATTTTCTTTGTGTAAAATACCAGCTATTGGACGTGACCTTTCTGCTGCCCATATAAGGCTGTTTCAGAGCTTTTGTGAGGATCACAGAGAAAAGAAATCACATAGTTTCTTTTATTTTGGGTTTGCACATCATGTTTTTGCCTGCATGTCTGTCATTATCCACTCAAGAAGTGGCACACAAGTATTCTCTCCCTGAGGTTCTCTTCTTGGTTACCATATGTGTGCATCGTGTGCTTGACCAGCACAGTGCCTCAGTGGGTGCCATGCTTTGCTGTTCTAAAACTGTGCAGAGCAAGGTGAGCCAGGTGTGGACATTTGTGCCAGACAAAGCATGTGGGACCCCTTGTTGCATGGAAAATCTCTGTTCTTCAGCTTAGAGGAAAGACCTGTGGAAGAAATGGCAGAGGAGAGAAGGTCAGAGCGAGAGGGAGCTGCCCCTGTTATGGAATATCCACTGGGATGATTTTTCAGTTCTCTTCGTTGTTTATTTTTCTGTGCGTTTAAGAGACTACAGCATGAAACAACAAATAAAAGAAGTTCTCAAGGAGTGGAAATAGCATTTGTTCAGACTGCTTAAAATACAGTGTATTTTGTTCTTAATGGCTTTGGCTCGGGCAACAGAAATGTCTGAACTTTCTTTTGTGGCTCCCCTTTGCTTGTCCTTGTTCTCTTACCCCCCCATTCCACTCCAGCAGCATTTGAGGACTGCTTACTGCTGAAGGACAACGACTTGCATAAAAGCCTCCAGCCTGCTGGGGACCACAGTGTAGCTGAGCAATGCATTTGCCATGCAAGCCCCTGCCTTTTGTTTAGAGGTAGAACAAAACCTTTCGTGTGCCTCCGTGTCACCTGTTAGACTAAATGGTGGGGAACAGAAGGTGAAATGGACTGTGTGAGCTGATCTGCTTTGTCAGCAGTGAGTTTATATTTATTTAGTGAAGGTTTGACGATGAATCTCTGTACCTGACATCTGTTAACCGTGCTAATGTGGAAATACTGTCAGGGTTGAAACACTTTAAGATAAAGCTGTGCGTGCAGAATGTAATCTGGGAGAGTGATACATCTCAGTCTGGAAGTCAAAACAGAGCACAGATGCATAGAAGAGCTATTGAAATGGGCAGATTCTTAGGTTGGCACTTCAAAAAGATTGTAGTTTTTCTTTTTTTAAATAAGTAGGGCTGTGCTCTGTGCACGAGTAAATGGCACGTGGTGCTAACAGTGCTGCACAGCATTATTTGTGTGTTAGAAATCATAATGGACTTCAGAAATAACACCGGCATTGGGGACGTAGGGAAGTTGTGAGTGAGTTTGTCCTTGTCCAGATCTCACACAGGTGTGCAGTGCTGGCACTGGAGTTCTGTGGTGCTCGTGTCCTTGACAGATCATGTTGGATAGGTGCCTGCAGTGAGGTTTCTGTTCTCTCTGCTAGGCACTGACTTTGTTTCACTCTTTTTTTCAGACAGGTTTTTTTGACGTACACAATTGTGGCACAGTAGGTAAAAGAGAAGCAGTAGGTTACTGACCAATCATAGAATCACCAAGGTTGGGAAGGTTAGAGGCACAAGATAAATGGCTGAAGTTGATTTGCTTTTCTCTTTTTTTGAGAATCAGATGAGGAAGCTGCTCTGTGTTGCTGCAGTCGGTGTCCTAGAGGAGCACTGCTTTCTTTTAGGCAGATGAGCACAGCCATCTCTGCTCTCCCTAGCTTGGTTCACCTCTGCTCACGTTCCCTGGTTTCTCGGGGTGACTGATTGGCAGTGCGTGCTTTAAGAGAGATGAGCCAACGTCTCCAGGTCACTTTGACCACAGGGCGTAAGTGCATTCGTAAGATGACTTTTACTGGCGTTTGTGATTCCTTCTCTTTCATTTTTAAGGCAGTGTGCCTTAGCGGCGCTGAACGACGTCCGGCAGTACCTCAGCGAAGAGAATGGGCACGTGGCTGTAAGTGTCTTGATGAAGATGAGTTCTTGAACTGTTTCTCTACAAACCAGGGTCTGTCCTGGGCAACGCGCAGTGAGTGATTCCGGTGTCTCTGTGGTCTGTCAGATTGTCTTCTGTGATGACTGTGTGTTAGATCTGCCCTGTTGCTGCAGTGAAAGGAGGGCTGAAGTTCAGGGTGATGGTTATACTGTGCAGTCACATTTGAGGGGTTAGCAGGGGACAGGGTTATACGAAGAGAACCATTTCCCTTCTCCACCCTATGCAACATACTGCTAAACGCTGCCTGGGTCTCTTTTGGCTGCACTTTTTTGTTTGTTGGGTTTTTTTTGTTTTTGTTTTAATTTGGTAGTGTTTCAAGTGAAAAGATTTATTGAGCAGAAAGCACCCTAGGTATTGCTTGGCTGCTGTGTTATTGATAGCGGAGTGATCTCTGAAGACAGCAAGAAAAACTCAAGGTACATCATGGTATATCTGAGTATGTGATGACAGAACGCAAAATGCAAGTTCTGGGAGGTCGCCTTTATCTTGTGGTGTGGTGAAATGCTGCAATGCTCAGAGCTGAAGGTGTTTTTTTAAAGATTGCTACATATTTTCTTGCAACCAGCAGGCAGGGTTTAGTGGCCTTGCTGGTATTCTGCTGATAGTTTTACCCTAGCATTTTCAGTAACACTGATTTCAGCATCTTTTTGTCCGTACTGCAGGATTGATACAAAACTAATGCTGTATGGGCCAGGAGATTCTGTCCTGTGTCTGTCTCTTACTGTCTGACCACAGACTGCAAATTCAGAGTTGCCTTTCTGTGTATTCCATGGAAATGTAACGCGTCCATTTGGGATCTCCTTTGGTCAGACTGAGCACAACCTGGAATCAGATGCTGAGTTTCTTTTTATGGTTGTTTAGGTTGGTTTATTTGTTTTCAGGGAATGGCAGTGTTCTGACTTAAAAGGAAGTGGATTGGAGGAAAGGGAAAGTGTTTTCATGGCTTTCCTTCACACTGAGACTTGGAACCCTTGTATTTATTGTCCCTGACACAGTGCTTTCCACAGGCTGTTATGCTTTAATTCCTCTCTCTTTCTCTGTAACCATTTGTAGGTCTTTGATGCTACGAACACAACTCGAGAACGCAGAGAAACCATTTACAAATTTGGTGAAGAAAATGGATACAAGGTGAGTCAAAAGCAGAAGAGCTCTGAGCTCGTGCCTGGCCGAGCAGGGCAGTGCCATTTTGCTCCCCTTGCCTTGTCTGCACTGAGTTAACAAGTGTACCGTGGCAGGCAGCTGCTGCTAGATGTGTAGTCAGTGGTGTGTGTTGTGTCCCTGAGCACTGTTTGTGATGCAGAGTCACCTCATCTTCGTTTTCCTTATCCTTAATGTTGCAGTGTTAGGAACTAATCTCTGCAATGCTTTGCTTGTGTCATCCTGGATGTGTAATTCTCAGCCTACTGTTAGCAAAAACTATTTACATGGTGGTTCTTAGTGCAGGTGAGATTTTTCCTGCAGAAAGACATAAGGAAATGCGTGTAGTTCTGTGTAAGCCAAAGGCTTCCAGCTTTCTGCCTTCTGTCCAGGGTTGCTTTGTGTTTAGCTGTTCTCCAGTAACCTTCCCTTTGCCCTAGCTTTGCATCTCCATATGCCTTTAAGACAGCCAAACAAACCTAGTGAGGCTGCCCCATTACTTGAAATGTTCCTACTTTATTCTTTCAGAAGCATTAGTTAATTTTTGCATGGCTGAACCTGCATTCTCCCCATTTATTTCTCACTCTTTCATGCTAATTTTTTTTCATTCCAAAATTGTTCCACATTGTTGTGGAAAACGGTGTAAAGCTTCAGGAAACAGCAGACCAGCAGTTTTTGCTGAGTAGGTCTGGAGAAACGGGATGCCTGAGCGAGGGAAGGGAAGTGTAAGGCAGGCTCTGATAGAGAAGGGTTAGCATGGAGCTGCTCAGGCTGCTGACTGTGCGTGTTGGTGTCCAGAGGCATTTCAATTCAGCTGCTTTCTTCCTTCTTTCTGTTCATGTGGCTTCCTGTTGGGATTGAAGACGTTTTTTGTTGAGTCAGTGTGTGTCGATCCAGAGGTCATTGCTGCAAACATTGTGGTGAGTACAGGAGAGTTGGCTTTAACTTCCTGAAATCACGAGATTGTAGAGTATCTCAGTATTTCTGGAGGCACATTATGAGAACTTCCAGTCATGAAAGCCATTAGTTGCTATTAATGAAACAGTTTGCCTTTATTTTCTCATCTACACGTTTAACTCAGAAGTTAAATTTGTTAAAAATTAGCTCTTAATTAGAATACACGTAGAGCAGTATCTGCAGAAAAAGAGCTTTTGTGTCATGTTCATCCTCCCCCATTTGTTTAAACCTACATTGGAAAGGGAAGGTAACCCATGCACTGCTCTCTCGTTCCTGTTTTGAACAGCAAGTGAAGCTGGGTAGTCCTGACTACGTTGACTGTAGTAATGATGAAGCAACAGAAGACTTCATGAAAAGAATAGAGTGCTACAAGAACTCATATGAGACGTTAGATGAAAATCTTGACAAGTAAGTGCAGCACTGTGATCACAGCTGGATTACATGAAGTTGTTCCATCAGGGGACGGGCGATCCTGTGTTGGGGTGAAGGCTTTCTGGCTGTGCTTTTCATAGCTTGAGCTCTGTTTCTGCAGGTAAGCTAGAATGTGAGGGATAACTGCCTTACATTTTGTTCTGGGACAGTGCTCCTCTGATTTTTTCCTACTTGAGAATGGTGTGATTCTTCTGGGATGGAGCCAACGCTTTATAAATTGTTCCAGATGAGCCATAGTGTTTTGTTGTTGTTTGTTTTTGTTTTGTTTTTGTTTTAATGGATAGGGAGACCCGACTGATTTGTAAACATAAATTACTTTGTTGATGTGGTGAGGATATGTTTTTATCACATCAGTCTTAAAAATGTGACTTCTTACTTTATTTACCTTTGCAAATAATCCTGTACGTGTAGCCTATGAGAAACTTTCATACCGGGATCATTTCCTTTCTTGCCACAGCACTGAATTGTTCTTCATTAACTTTTGGTGACTGAAAGTAAGGTAGGGATGAATCAAGTGAAAAGGAACCAGGATTTCATTCTGAGCCACACTCGTGTCAGACCTCCTGGTTGGTTTCAGGTTCAGGGCTATAAGGAAGGCTGAGCTACGTTTTAATGTAATTGAGTGGGAACAATGTAAAGCTGATGCAGTCGGATCAGCTCATGCATGAAACATCTGTGATGGACCTAGTGGTTGTGGCCATGTGGAACAGCAGTGGCTGACTTCACAGAATGCAGTTGAAGGTGAGGTGATGGTACCTGCTTCTCACCGCCTCCATTTGGCTTCATTGTAAAGTGTTTTGGTTTATTATGGTGCTTGAAGAAAAGGGTGGTTATTTTCAGTCTGTTAGGCTTTTATTGTCCTTTACGGATGCTGCTCTGAGATGAGAAAGGACAAAGAGGAGTGAAAACTGAAATTATAACCTCTGTGGTGCAGGGGGAGTAGAATTCATCTGGTGCTTCCAGATGACTGCTTTGTTTCTGTCATCATTTGAGGATGGGCCTGTGGTACTGACGGTTATTCCAGGGGTAACTGAGGGTTACTCTGTTGCTGTGGCTCATTGCCCCTTTGTTTTATTCTACCAGAAACTATGTGGGATCTTATTGTTTTTTCTTGTTGTTTGCTCATGAAAGGGATCTTTCTTACATTAAAATTATGGATGTTGGAAGGAGTTACCTTGTGAACAGAGTGATGGATCACATCCAGAGCCGGATTGTCTACTACCTCATGAACATCCATGTGACCCCTCGGTCAATCTACCTCTGTCGACATGGAGAAAGTGAACTCAATCTGAAGGGGAGAATAGGAGGGGATCCTGGGCTGTCTGTCAGGGGGAAAGAAGTAAGTCAGTCCTTCCAGAGCAAGGTGGCTTTGGTTTTATTTACATTTGTGCACGTGTGTGTGGTTTGTGCTGCCTTATTACGGCTTTTGGCTCTGCATCCCTTCACTCTTCATGTCTTAAAGGATTTCTTAGCTGTGTATGTGGGTAGTGGGAACTGAACGGGGACACTTTGTGTGTTGTGCTTGGGTAGAAGCTCTTTTGTTATTGATTGGAATTTCTCTTTCTCCTAGAGCACAAAGCAGTTGTCAGGGAGGCTTTAATTTTGATTGTAGTTTTGTAAAATCCTGCCTTGTTGGCCGACCTGTGAAGCTCACAAGTTAAAAGTGAAGGAAAAATTCCTAAAGGTGAAAGAGGGGATGGCAGAATAAATGACTTCCTTTTACTCCTCTCCCTCCCTCCAGGGTTTCCCCTTGGCTTAACAGAACATGCTTTTAGCAAAAGCCTTGACAGAGCCGTGTGGCAAAGTTATAATGAGCTTGCAGGGGCTAAAGCTTGTGGCTTCCAATTTGACACAGTATGTTGCTTCTGAGCCCTCATCCAATATCTCATGGCTTTCCTTGCAGTTTGCCAAGAGCTTGGCACAGTTTATTAATGAGCAAAACATCAAGGATCTGAAGGTTTGGACCAGCCAGATGAAAAGGACGATTCAAACTGCTGAAGCTTTGGGAGTGCCTTACGAGCAGTGGAAGGTTTTGAATGAGATAGATGCAGTAAGTTCTTTTCTGAATGTCTGAAAGGTTGCTTTGTTTGCTGGGGATGCAGGAAACATCATCTGGTAACGATGTGCTTTTTAGGTGATAGAAAGTCAACTGGGGGGTGGATTTGGTTGCTAGAAAATTGCGATTCTTTCCTGTTAAATGTTTTATTAAAATTTAAGAATCATTAATTTAAGAATTGTCATAGCTCTGGTTTGTCTTTCCTAGTAAACCATCCCTCAGGAGAAGAAACAGTGCCAAGAGATTGTTATTAGTAGGTGGGGGTTGGAAGGGAGAGGAAAAAACCAGAAGAAAAAACAAAAAAGCGTTGCTGGTTGGCAGCACCCAGCTGCACCTGTAGCACAGGGCTGCTGTAGGTAACACAGCCCATGCGATGGCCCTGCTGCCAACGTGTGTAGCTTCACTCCTGCTGGCTTAATGATTCATGCAGTAATTTAGTGATTGATTCCACCAGTGTCTGGGTCCAGCTAAGTGTCCTGTTCATTGTGCCTAAAGATTCTCTCTCTTAATTGTCAGAGTGAGGGAAAAAAAAAAAAAAAAAGTGTTAAGTTATATTTACACATGATTTTACTGTTAAGTGATATCTGCTTTTTGCACTGTTGGGAATGGGCACGTTGTCATTACTTTTGTTACCTGTAGGGAGTGTGTGAAGAAATGACATATGAAGAAATACAGGAAAATTACCCTCTTGAGTTTGCACTGAGAGACCAGGACAAATACAGATACAGATACCCTAAAGGAGAGGTATGCTGCTTTCTTTTCTCCCAGGGTGACTGACTTCCTCATCGTCTCTAATACAGGCATGCTGACTTCATTAAAGAATTTTTCTTTCCCAAAAAAGTTGTGCTCTCCTCCATTGGAAGTCACATAGGAGCATTTAAGGACTGATTCTGGCAACCTGGTCTGATGGTTGGCGACCCTGCACACAGCAGGGGGTTTGAAACTAGATGATCACTGTGGTCCTTTTCAACCCAGGCCATTCTATGATTCCAGTCCGTTTCGTTTGATTCAGACCTTGGAAAAATAATAGATTGGGAAAACCAGTTGAGGTATTTGATTTTGTAAGCGTTGATTTTATGCTGGTCCTGCAGTGATGTAACAGGAAAACTGATTGCAAGGCTTCAGCACACTGCCTGTGCAAACGTGCTGCAGGATTGCCTTTATTCATTGCTGTTGTCAGTAATGGTTATTTTGCATTCAGTTCTGGATGAAAAGCTGCAGAAATCCATAGCCATATGGATGGGTCTCTCACTTCAATAAACTCCTTGCCTCTGGGAAAATAACTTGCCGGCAGCTTCTCTAGAGCAAAGCCATCACAGTGGAGCAGCTAGCAGCTGCCACATGGCCTGTGTGCTGGCGCTGAAGGCTGCGGATCGGGGCAGCAGGGCAGGCAGGTAATTGCAGCAGCTGCTCCACACCCTCAGTGATAATGAGGAACTGGAGCTCCGAGGTCGTCTTTGCCCAGCAGTCAAAAGTAATCGCTGTGATAAGAGCAGCCTTCTCACAGGTGTGACCTCTGTCTCACTAATGAAGCAGCCATTAAGCTGCAAAGTTCTCCTAATCCATTTGAACAAGAAGCATTTGTTTTTCTGATGGAAGCCTCCTCTCGGATGGGGAATCACCCTGTTGGTCACAAGCAGCTCTGCAGGCAGGGCCAGCCGTGGTGTGAGCCTTCACCTGTGTGCTTGCTGACATTCTGAATGAAATCCGGGGGTTTTGTGGAAAATCTTGAATGTAATGTCTAACTTAATAAAGCTCTTCCACCAAGGAGATTTTTTTTCAGTACATCTGCTCTTTGATACAGGGAGGATCCAATTGGTGGCTTTTAATTTAAGGAAAATTATTACTCCAGTGGTTGGCAGTGTCCCAGTGTAACATTTAATGTGAAGTTAGGGTACACACTGTATATATGTTTACCTGTGAAGTTTTCCCTTTTTAATGGTCTGTTATTTTTTTTCCTTCCTGCTCTGCTTCCCTCCCAGTCCTACGAAGACCTTGTCCAGAGGCTGGAGCCAGTAATTATGGAGCTTGAAAGGCAGGAAAACGTGCTTGTCATTTGTCACCAAGCTGTCATGCGCTGTTTGCTCGCGTATTTTCTTGACAAGCCTGCTGGTAAGTTTTCCTTCATGTGTTACAAGTGGTCTGCTTTACTAAGACACTGAAAATCTGCTGATAAAGGTTCAAAGCAGAGACTTCAGCCACCCTCTGATGATACAGGAACTTGTGCTGGGCAAATACGTGTTCTCATATTTGATCTATTCATGTGACCTGATGGGTGATTTTACTGAGCTGCCTCTCACCTGAAATGCTGTAGTGTTTGTTTTTCTCCTTTGTTTAGTAGCATATCTGTTGTATGCAAGGAATGAAATAGGTCCAGTGTCAGATGGACTTAAAGTGCTTGGTCTGGCACTTAATAGAAGAGTTAAAATGTCTGTTTATCTGTATGTCGTGTATAATCCAGTGTTTGATTTCTCAGAACAACTGCCTTACCTGAAGTGCCCACTGCACACTGTCTTAAAGCTAACCCCAGTGGCTTATGGTAAGTAGTGTTTCCAAAAAGTCTGAATGCAGCATTGCCAATGTCTGTGTTGCCTGTAAAGGTCGTGCAGTATTTAACTTAAAATGTTTATTTTGGTATAAAAAAGAATGAAACAGGCTTGACCCTGTGTGTGTGTGTGTGTGTGTGTGTGTGTGTGTGTGTGTGTGTGACCATACAGCCTTGTTAGAATCCACGAATCCTTTAATTTTTGTTTGCTTTGTGTTATGCCAAAAAATGTGTTTTTAGTGTGAAGACCCTGAAACTGCCAGTGATTGAAATGCTAATGGATGGTTTTCTTGAGTTTTTGGTTCATATGCTATTTGAATGATTTTTCTGGCAACTCCTGCCACTTTGCTCTAGTCCTGCAAGATCTCACTTTTCATGGATGTGCTTGAAGATCTTGCTTGTTAGAAGACGAGCAGACTTAATTACATGTAGGTTTACCATCTTATGAAGGGTGTTATCTGTATACCCTTCAAATATCTGTGCTCTGTTTTCCTGAAATATTTGCTCCTGAACCTTCACACCACCACATGAACATTCCTCGTTTGTTTTGCTGGCATGTTTCTTAGCAGCTGTTCTTAGTGCTGAGCTGATACCAAATCACAGATCAGAAGATTACAGACCAGGAGGAGTAACTGCACAATTTACCCAGGAAACAGATGGCCAAAGAAGGTTGAGTTATTCTTGGAAAAGTCAAAGCTGCCTTTGATTATCAGCATCGAAAAATAGCAGTGTAGAAACGTACTTTGGTTTGGTTTTAGACTCAGATGAAGTAGAGGCAGAGTAACGAGCTGCTGTGCTAGGAGAGTCAGAAGAGGTTTTGTCACTGCATTGTGGTTATGCCCTGCAGTAAGAGCTGTGCTGACATCTGGTGTTCCCAGCCTCGCATGACACGCTGCAGGTTGGGAAATGGAGTTGTAGGATGAAACAATAAGAACAAGGAGAACTTCTTAAAGATAAGGTCAGGTTTTGGAACCTGGCTTCTCAGCTTGGTGCTCACGGGCTGTTTCCACACTTGAAGGTTTGTGTGGTGGTGGTGGTGTGGTTTGGTTTTGGTTGGTTTGCTTTTGTGGGAAGTTTGGTGACTTTGTTGGGAAGCTTGAAGAGGGCCTCATTTCATGGAATCACAGGGTGGTTTGGTTGGAAGGGACCTCTAAGATCACATAGTTCCAACCCCCTGCTGTAGGCAGGGATGCCACCCATAGCCCAGGTTGCTCACAGCCCCATCCAGCCTGGCCTGGAGAGCTTCCAGGGAGGGGGCAGCCCACCCTCGCTGGGCAGGATGGTTACTGGCACACCAAATGAGAATGGAGAAGTGGTGTAAAGGGCTTTCCTTGGCCTTTTGCCTTCACTGAAGGAAGGATAAAGACATTTTGGTCAACCTGCTTCCTAGAATTTGACCATCTCAAAGTACAAGGGCTGTGTAAAACACTTGTGAACTGCCACCTCTATAGAATTATTTCAAGCTGAGGCCTCCCTGGCAGCCGGGGGGGGGCAGGGTGCGTGGCTGGATGTGGCGTGTTCCGCTCCTTTCAGCTAACCACGTTCTGGGGACGCATCTCCCTCAGGGGTTTGCTCTTCCTGGCACTGGAGGCTTGTGGTGTCTGATCTTCAGATGGGGAATTGTTGTGGCCTGACAGCTGGGTGTCAGCCAGCAGTGTGTGCACAGAGGGGCTGGAGGACTGGCAAACGGTTTGGGAGCATGCAGGAGAGAGAAGCTGCACCTTGCTGTAGGTATGGACCAGTAATTAAAAAACAGTTAGGAGTGTGCATGTCAGCAATTAGCTGTGGAGAAACTGAGTGCCTCTGGTTTCTGTTGACTGCAGGACAGTTTTTCTCAGAGACTGATCTCAGCTCTGGGTAAGCAGTCCTTAGCAATGGCCGGCATCAGAGATCAGTGTGACTGCAGGGATGACGTGCATGGATCTATCAACAGGAGGATGACTGGGGTACTGTGCCAGTGTGAGAAATGCACTTTTCCCTCCTAAAATCTTTTTTCTTGTCTGATATTTCCCTGAGCGTTGACCCTCCTGCGCTGTTTGCTCACCGTGTTTGTGACAAACGAAGTTTCTCAGACTCTGCTTTGCAGGGAAAGGCAAATATTTGCCATATTCCTTTGTGTCATTCTTTGGAAAGTGCAGTGGCTTTCTGAGGAAAGGCTCAGGTTGCCTTTTTGTGGCACACAACAAGCTTATGGAGCGTTAGGAATTTAGGAAGTATGTGAACAGGAAGCTCTGAAAACTGGATTTGCTGTTTGTGGCAGATGCTGGGCTCTGTTGTGTGCAGTGTGTCAGAGGAACGTCACAGGGCTGCGTAGGGTGGCTGTGTAAAAGTGCTGGTGTGAGATCTGACTGCATTTGGCAATTTGATGCTGTTTCAGTACAAGTTCCCACAGCATATTGAGTAATTATAATTTGCTAAGTGGGTCAGCTTGTTCTGCCCATGTGACGTGTAGTTGTGTCTTCTCAACATTCGCACTTCTCTGGAATCATTTATTTATTTCTCTATTGTGAATGGAAATTCCCCTCCAGAAGGAGGGCATGGCATTCCCCTCCATTTGGGCATGAAAGTTTCGTTTCTGCTTTGCACACATGGAGGAATGGGGCTTATTAATGACATGAAGTGGAATCATTTCCGCATTTTAAAAAATGAGCAGCATTTGTCTTCTGTACTGTTCTGCAACCCCATTAAGTCTGTGATGTTTAAACACAACACAAAATTACAGCAATCTTCTTGATGGGATGCTTTTCTTGGTGTGTGTTGGAAGATGAGAATTTGTGTTACAAAAAATAATGATAAAGCAATGGTGAGACTAGGAGATGGGTTGTCAGATTGAGAACAGTGTTCATCCTGGTGGAATGCATTCATTTCAGTAGCTTTAGCTGTTCTGAACTTGGGGAACTCTGGCATGAATCAGAAGAGGGAAGCGATTCTCCTTCACAAACTCGAAATCCAAATCGTAGATCAGGTTGCAACTCTAAATTGCATCCGTACCATGACTTCATTTTTCCAAGCAGCCCAATTCTAAAAATGTGTTTTTTATCAACAGGATGTAAAGTAGAATCTATATTTCTGAATGTCGAAGCTGTAAACACACACAGAGACAAACCCGAGGTAAGAATGTTTTTTGTGTGGTTTTTTTTTTGACTGAGAGAACTTGACATAATGTTCTGATCTGTGTCCTTGTGGTTAGAAGTGATTCTGTAACTGCTGACTATATTCAATCTTGCACATCAGGCTTTTCAAGGGTGGAAAAATACTTCTACAGAGCACAGTGTCCATCTAAAAACTGCATGAAGTTTTTCAGTGTTGTCATTCAGCAGCAGCAGAGCGCGGGCACAAAATATTCAGTTAGGAATGCCATCCTTATTTTGGAGAGAGCCAGTAATGAAGTGATAATCCTCTTCTGGGACATCAGAGCCATCAGCTGTTTCGTCACTGAGATCCATGCTGTGTGCTTTGCAGAGTGTTTGGAGGCTGAGGAGGGCTCTCAGGGTTCAGCAAAACAACGGGGAAAGGGAGTGAAGTGAGCTTGGGAAATCTCTGTGGAGATGGGAAGGCAGGCTGTGACAGTTTGTACTCTCCCTGTGTGGGCTTTTGGAAGTCCCTTTCAAAGGTTTTCTAGTTCAAGTTCCCCATTGCTGCGTTATGGAAGTTACATACAGTGTGTCGTGATTAAAATGTTCTGGTTCCCTTGCAGGTCCTCGTGCTGATGGCACTGAGAATGGCAGTGGTTCCTTGCTGAGGCTGAGAGCCATGCCTTGTAGTGAATCAAAAGTCAGTTTGGATAATGTGAGGAAAAAATGCTGTGGTGGTTTTCAGAACAAGAGCTTACAGTGAGGAGGAATATAAAGATAAATGTGTGCTGTCACAAGACACAAAGCACTTCGCTGATATGCGGGCACCCATTTGTGGCAGTTGTGCAGAAGTGTTGGAAGGGTCTGCAAAGATGTTTTAATGACTCAGGCACTGAGTTCTGGAAATCCTGACTTTTGGCCATTCATAGTCAAGATATTTCCATCAGGCAGTCACATTTCCTTTCTTCCTTTTCTCCTTTATCTTCTGTGTCCTAGTTTGGCCTGCTAGGTTTGGGAAATCCATTCTCATTTCATGGTGCCTTAAAGCACGGTGAGAATAAGTGAGACTGTCTTGGAGCAAGTGTTACTGTTACATGTGTTGAATTATGTAGCTCAGTTTAACACGTACAGTTTGTCTGATTAAATACTGGTGCTGAATTTACAGCTTGCTGAAGTTCCTTGGGAATTACTGTTGGAAATACCGCTTGATGTTAATTTAGGAGGAAAGCTGTGCATGCGGTTGGGCAGTGATGTGGTGATGCTGGAAGTGGTGGGTGAGCATTTCAGGTGCACGCAGGATTGTGCAGACAGTGGCACTGCTGCCTGGACACAGACACAAAGCTGTTTGGTTTAGAAAGAAACCAGATGGATACAACCAATAAGGAAAAGAGCAGAGATGTGCTTGGGGTTCTTCCACAAAAGCGTTCGTCCCTGCCCTCCAAAGAAACCCAAACTGGTGCAGGATGGGTGGTGATCCGTTGTGCCTTAGTGTAACTGGTGAAGGGCTGAGCTGGTCCTGTCTGCGTTTGGATGTTGCTCAGAGGGCTGTGGATGTTTCAAAAGCTTTCATCTCCACAACCGACAAAAGTGCTGATTGTTTCTGCTAAGTGAATTCTTCAAATACTCTGTTGAAGGCAAAGCATTTAATTAAGCGTCGCGTCACAGATTTCAACACCACTCAACAAAGAGGCCGTGATGAAGAATTGCCTGCTGTGCTGTTCTGTGCTCCCACAAGGAATTTGTAGCCCTGCCTGCAGGACAGTGTGCTCCTTATCTGCTGCAGCTGAAGAGATGTACTTTCACCCTGCTGCAAAGTACTGCAGTATTTGTTCATGGTGTCTGCAGAGCTCATTGTGTGTGGGTGATTTGTCTCGAGTGGACTGAAGCCTTGTGTTTGTCGGCACTGCAGTGGCTGACCTTCTCAGATGAAGGAGTTCAGCCTGCACTGAATACAAATCAGGGGCATTGCTTGAGCTATTGCTCAGCTCCTCTTTTTGGTTGGAAAACGAGCGCTGGGTAAAAAGAAGCTGTGTGCTTCTGCCTTAGGTGGTGGGCACGGGGAGGAGTGCTATTTTCAGCAAGAGATCCAAATCCCCATTCACCTTTCCTTTTTGAGGGGGGAGATGAGCTATTTATTATTGACTTTGCTTAGCACAGGGTGAAAGGCATAAAGCCTGAAGAACGCGTTAAGAGAGCTGGCAAGGTATTGTAAAATGGGCCACGTTTTTAATCCGCGCGTTAGAAATGCGCTCAGCACAGTTCTCACCATCTGCAGTCGTGGCTGAAAGGAGAGCACGGGGCAGCGCTGTGGCAGGCCGGGCTCCTGAGGCTTGTTCAGCAGTCAGCTGCGCTTCCTTGCGTGGCAGGCAGCAGAAGGTACACGAGATTGGTGGCTTTGGTCTTACTGCTGCGTGATAAATGCTCTCCTCTGTATTTCTGTTGCTACACAGAACGTAGACATTTCCCGACGTCCCGAGGAAGCCCTCGTAACGGTCCCTGCTCATCAGTGAAGGCCGTGTCCCAACCAACCGTCCAGCTTGGGTGCCATTTTCATCTGCTGCTTCAAAATAAATTGAAATACTAATTATTCCAATCGCCTTGAAAGAAAAAGTAACGATGTAAAAACAGGGATGTAAAAACGCCAAAGGCAACAGTTCAGAGCCTGGAGTGAATCTTTGTACAGTGCGTGGCTTGAGAGAATGATCACAATAAAACCGTACTGCCCTGCTTCGTTTATTGCAGATGAGTTGTTGAACAGTAATCAGCTGTCACTGGAGCATTGTTTCTATACATTGCTGTAATGTAAAGATGCTGCAGCATTGACTCCCAAAGCTGTTGAGAACAGCCAGTAAGCATTTAATGTCAGCTGAAGGGGGTTTGTCTATGAAAGCTGTGAGGCACACGATAAGTTTGTTCTCTGGGCACCACTGTTATCTGTTCCAGTGCCCCTGGGAGCAGTTGGAGTGCTCTGTTGCACCAAATAACAATTTGCAGTTGCTGTGCAGCCTTAATCCTGCTGGTCTGCAGTGCTGGAGCTCAGCTTGTGCTCACCAGTGGAGAATAGTGCAAGTATTGCCACAACTGCCACTGAAGGTACAGGAATGTGTGTAAGTGCTTTCAGTGTGCAGCTTCCCTTAGCAGCTGTTGTGCATTAACCAGCCTTGGGAGCAGAAGTGACTTTCCATTCCTTTCAATGAGAAACCAAGAGTGGAACAATAGATGGTGTTGCTCTGCTGAAACGGGCTGCTGTGTGAGCACCTGGTGCTGCCCTGCTGGCTCTGTGGAGCACGCAGGTCAGTCTCTGCTGGGAGAGATGCCGAGCCATGCAGGGAGCAGAAGGCAGTTATTTGCTGGTTGGGCTGTGGCTTGCCCTGCAAGGCATGAAAACGGGAGGCTTTTCTTCCTGCCGAAGGAGCGTGATCTCAGAAGAGCAGGATGCAGCTGAACTTGGTTCCACCAAAAGCTCTCACGTGCTGGACAGACTGCAGTCCGTTTGCAGCACGCCGTCCCACGTCGGCTCCGGCCCTGCTGGTGGGCTGGGCTGGGGGAGCTGGGATCCTCCGTGTGGTGACCGTGATGTCAGTGGTGTTGTCACCTCTCACAGTTTGTGCTGTGAGAAATATTGTGCCATGGAACTTTTGGTGAAGATGAAATCTGTGCAGGCTTCTGTTGCAGAAAAACAGAGTTTTATGGAGGTGGGATTTAAAAGCAGTTTTGCCCCCTGGGGGGGATTTCCCATTACATCACATTACTGATGGCCTCCCTGTATGGATTTCTTGGCCTGGTGCTGCAGGGGAGGTGGTGATGACAGGTCTGTGTGCAGCTCCCCAGGAGGAGGTTGGCTGGAAGGAGGGCTTCCTTTGCACTGTGCTCTTCATCCCTCTGTTCATGTGCCCGTTCTTCAGCTGTGGGTGATCCTTACAAACCGCATCTGCCTCAGCATTCCTCGTGGCTCCTGCACAGTTCGGAACCTCCATCCCCAGCTGGGCCCCTTATGCAAAGTCTTCCAGCTTTCGTGTGAAGATCACAAGTGGAGGAACAAAGCTGAGCACTGAAATGGCAGTGGTCTCGGTGCACAGCACTTGTGTGGAGAGGCTCTGCCACTGTTGTGCCTTGAGGAGCCCAGGGAGCACAGCAGTATGAGTAGGAGCAGCAAATGCCTGGGTGCTATTCCTGCAGGCCCTCTGCAGCTTTGGACCGTGACATCAAGTCAGCTGGAGCCGCCCAGCACACACCATTCAGAACTCAGAAACTCAGGGTTTCCAAGACCACATAAAATATCCGTAAAGAAGATAAAAGCTCAAACTGACCAGAGGAGATGCAGCACCATTCTGCTGCAGCCTTTATTTCCCCGTGCCCATGGTTGCTGTGGCAATGAGAATGGTGCCAGCTGCACTAATTAGATGTAAGGTGATTGCTGTGAGCAGGAATTCATTTACCATTAAGGGGATGATATTCCCTTTCTGGTCTTTCAGCTTCGTGTCTCATTTGTCTGATAAGCCCCAAGGTTTATTTATTAGACTTTGTAGTGTCTCTTCCACATGGCAGTTCCCTGTGCTTTGCTTCCACGGTGTTTTCCCCTTCACCTTTGTTCAGACTGAAGGATTGAATGCTTACAGCTTTGCCTATTGGCATTCCCTCTGTCTCAGCTGGTGGGATGCAGTTTTTGCCTGGCAGTCCTGATTTCAGTTAAGTAGAGGTGGCTTTTCCTTGTCTTGGCCACGTTGTTTCCTCTGTTTCATGCTGTAGCTGTTAGTTCTGGTTGCTCTTAATTTCCAGTGCTTCCATTTCTGCACATTGATGCTCCATTTTGAGCTCCATTTAATTTTCTTTGAATCAGCAGCAGATGCTTCGTTTAGATGTTAGCCAATCTTCTCACATTGCTTGTGGAGACATCTCCACATTCTTGAGGAGTTTTTGGGTATGTTACATCAATTGCTAAGAAAATACAGACGAGACAAATGCCAGCACAGTGGGTGTCTCTGTTGTGGTCAGGAGGAGAGCACCTTGCCAAGTCCTCACGCTCCTGGATGCTGGTGCCATTTCTGTGTCTCCAGAAGGAAGGCTGCCCTGCGGAGCTTCTTCCTGGCACAGGAGTGTGGTTTTCTCCTTCAAAGAGAGCAGCTGGGTGCTCTGCAGCTCTCGTGTGCCCGTGCTGTGGTTGTGGTGGCTGGTGCTGATGTACCCAGAGGGTGAGAAAAGAAAGGGCTGATGTTGGTACAAGGAGTGTTAGTAAGGGCAGAAATAACGTGGGTGTGCTTGATCCCCCAAATCCAGTCTAGTACTGCTTCTTTATCCTTTCTTTTCTGGAAGAGTGACGGAGTGTCCCAGCACCATCGGCTGGGGGTGGCTCACTGTGCTGTAGGTGCACTCTGGCTGGTGGGGCGGTGCGTGCTGTGTATGAGGCTCTGCTTCCTTCAGCTGGACTGGAGAGACGTGCTTGGAAGGAAAAGGCCAAGCAGCAGGGCTGTAAAACCATGAGAATGTTACCTGATATCAGTGTGACATCTGCCAACGTGCCTACGAGTCCCACACTTCACATTACCAGTCTTCTGGGAGATATTTCATCTGCCAGTGACTAGGCTGCCTACCAGGACCAGAACTGGCAGGCATTAAGGAATCAGTTCCAAAAGCAAGCTAGGCACAAAGGAGAGATGGCTTTCCCTCCATCCCAGTTTTGTCCTTTTTGTGTGGCTGATGATCTTTGCTGCGCGGTGTTATTTTTCTCTTGCACTGCGTGTGAAATGCTGGATGTGATTAGTAGATAGAAACAGTGATTAGAATTAAAATAAATAAATAAAAATTAAGTGGAACAATGTGACACAAACATAGCATGCAGAAACCAGTTGTCCAAAAGCGATTGTCCCAGCAGAGGTGCTGTAACCTGTGCCATTGAGAGGCTTTCCGAGTGCCCTGCCTTGCTCTGGGCTTTGGTTTCCCAGCCTTGGTTTCATTCCCAGCCTGGGACCCCTCCTCCTGTCCCTGTGCTTTCCAGACGCGCTGCGGCAGTGAACATCAGAAGTTGCACAGTGTCTGTCTTGTGCGAGCACTGCGAGTTGAGCAGAGCGGTGGCCGACGGGGTGACTCATGCCTTCAAGTACTTTCTGTGTTTAAATTTGCAGAATGTAGGCGTGGACCGGTCGAGAGAAGAAGCCTTGAGGACAGTACCCAACCACCTATAGCTGCGGCTCCGGAGGCAGCAGCCCTTCCTCCAGCACCTGAGCACGGAGCGGCAGCTCGGCCCTGAGAACGGTGAAGGCGTCACTGGGCGGCGGGCAGAGCGCAGCTCCCCTCCGCCTTCAGACGTTCCCAGTGTGGTTCAGCTTCTTTGGAGAACAGCTGTAGTTGTGGTTAACTCCTGGTAGTGGTAAAAAGAGATCCGTGCTGACGGAGTCCAGTTGGTTGTAGACTTCTGTACGTAAAGTTGTGCTGTTTCAGTGGCTTTTAGTGTTCATCTGTGGATACTGCAAGATGGTTAATTGCCCGTGTCAGTTTTACTGTCAGATTTTAACTAGACTTTACTTTCTTTAAGTAAGTGTTTTTCTAAGAATTTCTCTTATTTCTACTGTGAATCATTGCCTAGAATTACGGAGAGGCTTATTTAACACAGACAGAATCCTGCGTTTAGAGCATTGGAGGCTTCGTGTTGCAAATCTACTTTCAATCAGAAAGCTCATCAGCAATGCTAGCTTCTGTCTCACTGTGATCTTGGGTTTGCCCAAAGACGCTGAAGTTGTTATGAGAGGGGAAGACTTTCCCCTGGGAAAACAAAACGATTCCAGTGAGTTTCACCACCTGATAGATCCTGTGCTTGAGTGGGGTTGTGACATTTTCCAGGGGCGGCTGTAGCGTGGAGCACTGTGGAGGGCAGAGCTTGAAGTAATGGCTGTGGGATGTGAGTGGGGGGCAGCAGCCTGGGCAATGAGAGCGGGCAGAGCAGTGCCTGTGTGTGCGTGGCTGCAGGACGGCCTGGCAGCTGTTTGACCGCCAGCTGGGGAAGGGCTCAGGATTTAGAGGCTGCAGGAGCTGCTTTTCTTTTTAGCACTGTGATTTGGAGGCAGTTTTGGGATGAATTTCAACACGTATGTTTCTCTTTATAGCCACATCTAACACATACATCAGGAAACAGTACAGAAAGGTGAGGTGGCATTTCAACTTTCTTATAGCTCATGCGAGAAAACATCAGGTAAATTGTGAAACTTGTCATGTGGCCTGCATGCCTTTTTGTCTTTTAATTGTTGTTGTTTTTAAGCAACCTCTTCGTTGCTATTCTGTAGTTCTCTGTGAAACTCCAGTGCTACAAATGGGCTTCTCTATGTCTGTTGAGGGGACGACCTCCTAAGTACTAAACTGCTTTGCATTCGGTGTGTTACCCTCAGCTGCTGTGAGCTGCCAGCACTGTGCTGGCTTTGTCCAGGAAGGAGGACTGCCTTGTTGTTGATGGACGGTGCTTTTTCTTTTTGTTTGGTTGTTTGTTTGTTAAATCTTTATTCTTAAGGACTTCAAGTGACCGAACCTTTACCGCAAAAGGCAGCAGAACTCAGTTCAATCCCTGTGTGAAATACTGGGTCCTCATAACATCGTCTTGCAGGCTGGGGATGCGCCGCCTTCTGTTCATGCAGGACTTGTAAGATGCTGTGCTGCTGTCGTGGTTTGTTTTAATAAGCTGATGTCAGCGAGCTGCTCCGTGCTGGAAGTAAGCCATATCACATCACTGGGTTCCACTGCAGAAGAGGAAAGGGGAGGCACGAGGTGACCAGGAACACTTGCTGTGAGCGCTGCTGGCTCGAGCTGTGTGTGTCTCAGCCCTTTCTTCATTCAGCTGTGTTCTTAGCTTTGTGTGAGG
This sequence comes from Centrocercus urophasianus, assembly GCF_019232065.1. Taxonomy (NCBI): domain Eukaryota; kingdom Metazoa; phylum Chordata; class Aves; order Galliformes; family Phasianidae; genus Centrocercus; species Centrocercus urophasianus. Next base: position 18,665,758 of record NW_024884778.1, on the reverse strand, counting down.
AGCGCCGCACGGTGCTGCTTAACTTATTGATAGAAACCAAGGCCATCTTTGTGCAAAACGCACAGAACGCTTCCCCTCTCTGATTTTGTGTTCTTTGCTTGGGAAAGCAGGGCTCTTCTCTGCTGTGACCGGAGCTGTTCCACAGCTCCTCCTTGAGATGTGTGCCCCTGGGGCTGGGGAAGCAGGGGGCTGCGCCTCTGAGGAGCGTGGTGGAAGGAGAGGTTCCCCCCAGCGAGAGGTGAGCTGCAGGCTGCTCTTTCCTCCCCCTCTCTGTTTGACCTCTCTGCCCTTTCGGAGGTGCTGTATGATTCCTCAAAGCTGAATGTTTTTCGTACAGTAGGTATTTTTATAGCCTGCTTTTGAATATACTGTGTTTTACTAAGTGGGTGTTGAGTTAAAAAAAAAATATAATAATAATTAAAAAAAAGGTTGTATAGGAGTGTAAATAAACTGTTATGCTGATACTTGAAGAGAAAAAAGTTATGAAGTTGTCTGTGGGACTTTAGGTACTAAATCATCAACTGCATCCACCCCTTTCTAGCTGGTGAGAGCCAGTGTAGACAGTGAATGTAAGCATGCAGCGAGCTGCATTCTGCCTGCTGTGTGACTTCTGTCTGGGAGGCGCTGGGGAGGACTGCAGTGCACCAGCAGTGCCCTGAGCAGCTGTCCATGTCCTGCACTCTTTCTGCCACGCAGCCCTGACTGAATCAGCACAGGGAGGTAAAAACCCTCGTCCTGGTTGTGTAGTACTTGTGTCTGTTCCGCTGCCTTCTGATTAATGCACTCGCTAGCTCAGATGCAGACTTCTGAATGAGATTAAACTACCTGTTCTTACGTTGTTGGCCTTCATCGTTGTAATCTTTCAGACCAATGTAATTGTTTGACATTTGATCCAAGCAATAAAGATCAAATGTTACACCCTGCACTGCTGTGTTTTTTCCATGGCTAGTGCAGCAGTGGAAGCGCTGGGGAGCAGTTCTTCTTTTAGGTGAGAATGTGAAGATTTGCCCAAGGGAGCAGGAAGGTAAGACTGTTAACTCTTCCTTTGCATTTTGGTATTTTAAGGTCTGAATCAAGCTTAATACTACACTGGTCTTGCATCTTCTTCCACCTGCTACCTTCTGGCACATATTTGCACATACAGTTGAGGTGGCATGAAAATTCCAGAGGCAAAGTGAGAATTAAGTGATTGAGGGCAGCACCACTGGTTGAGGGGCACGGTGCTGCACAGCTCAAGAACAAAGCAGCTGCTTGCCCTCCTTTAGAGCAGCCCCTGCAGCCTGGCACACAGCAGGGAGGGGAACTGCTGGCAGCAGCTTTGCAGTTGCACAGCACTGCCTGGCTGTGCTGCAGAAATGAAAGTCAGCAGGAGTTCCTGCAACACACAGGTTTTTAAAAAGTCCTTTCAGGGGAGGAAATGAGTTTGTTTCTTATGTTTTCCTAGTAAAGATGAAGGCATTTATTAACTGTCAGAGCCAAGAATGTGCAGCTAATGAATTGCAGTATGGGCTGCTGGGTGTGGGCCTCAGTGCCCAGAGCAGCACTGCCCTGCTGCCTCCACCAGCTGCAGGCTGTTAGTTCCTCATTTCAGATAATTCTAGAAGTTTTTCTTATCTTTGTAAGTGAAAAAGACTTGAAAATGATTATCATTTTCTACTGTGGATTAATTACAACCGGAGTTTAATTGGGTATTCGTCCACGAGAAAGAAATCAAAGTGAGGAACGAAAGTTTAATGTAACTTTCTTTGAAGTGAGGACAAAAGAACCAAGGCTCAAACACATTTTTTTAAAAAGACATCTTCCATTCTCCAATGTCTTGAGCAAAATATACAGCACATTTATATATATATATATATATATATATATTTATAAAACATAACTACATTCAAGTAACCAAACAATTTACATTTTCCCAAACAGAGAAAATAGTGCACACGATTCACATACCTCACACCCGGCCATGCATAAAGGAACACTGCCAGTACAGCAGCAGTTACACGTGATCACCCACACTACTGAGCTGCTGTGCTGAAGTACTGACACATCACTGGAACACAGCACGGAGCACTGCGCTTTTCTGCTCCTAGCATTTGGAAGTCTGGCTCTGTTCGGACTATTTTTCTAAGATCTGTTCAAATTTAGGGTTGGTGAAGGAGAAGCCATCGAACGCAGACTGATCCATGGAGTCGATCAGGTTTTTGTCACTGTAGGAGAGCTTTGGCTTCTCATTCAGAAATTCTCTGTCAAAGTTGTTGTAGTCACTCGCTGACTTCTGTTAAATAGAGAAGGAATGACAGTTTGGGGCAGGGCTGCAAACCCGGCTTCCAGAGCAACTTCCCAAACCGCACTCTGGGTTCAGTGAAAAAAAATTCTTTGCCTATTTTAAACAATACCACAACTTACACCTGGGCAGCTACAGATTGGTGGTTGGAAACAAACAGCTCTGTGTTGCTTTGAACAAAGAACCACCTGGATTCATGATGAAGTTTCACTTAATGACCCAAGGATCCTCCACTGCCGCAAGCAGTGCAGTCACATTTAAGCCCACAGATATTTTTAAATTCCTGAAAGCATTTAAGGTCTGCGTTCATTCAGAGAAAGACCTGATGCTGTCCTCCAGCTGTCTGTGTCTGGATAAAACTAACATTTGTGCATGTTTCCCAAGAATTCCCAGAATTTCCCAGCATTGCCCTCAGAAATACTGAAGGCCATCTTTCACTTTCTGAACCTTCAAAGCTTAAAGTTTGCAGGACTCTTAAACTTCCACAGTGCCTTCTATGTTAATGCCTCCCACTCGTAAGTGGAACAATTCCTGCACCAAGTATATAAGGACATTTTAAGAAGACAGCTTAATCTCTAGATCATTTATCTGTACCTGCACCAGGGTCAAGGAAAACCGATCTCAATTTTTAGCTCAGATGAAGCATCAAGAGTCTGTGGTGATGCAGACTAAAAGCAGTTTGTTCTTTACACACTCCTCCTTTTAGATAACACCAGGCACATGCACTGCAACCAGCTTTAATATCAGTGTGAAGAACATCCTTCTGCCCAGCTGGAGACTCTCATAATATGAGTTTGGAGCAGCAGAGGTATGTAGTATTGGTGCACACTGGCATAGGGACCAGCTGAGCAGCCCAAAGTTTATTGGTTCTTTGCCAACATGGCAACACAGCAGAGAAAAGCCCAGCAGTGCCAGCAGTAGTGCTAACATCAAGGCATGGAAAACATTCACTTCTCCACTGATCTAAAGATTTAAGAAGGGTGGACTTCAGAACTATCAACTGATTTTTCCTGAAGGCTGGAGTGGTAAATAGGCTTCTTGAGGTCATATACGAAGGTGGTCTTAAAAGGAAGATTTCAGACTGCAAAGCATTCCAGGTTTCAGGAAAAATTACAGTAAGTAAGAATGCTTGAAGCAAGTTAGAGAAACCACCCGTGACTCCTATATATGGGCATTTGCAATAGTGCCAAGAAACAAAGAATCACCCACATACCACTTTTGGCTTGAAAGGAGGATCTACCTCCCTCTTCTCTAGGGTCATCCAGTTGATGGTTTTGAAGAAAGGATGAGCTCTGATATTCCCAGTGACACCAAGCCTTCTTGTTGGATCTCTTTCAAATAGCTGCAAGACAAGATAACCAATGATGTCTCCCATGTGCTAAGAAGGTAGGTGGCACTGGAAGAAGTAATGGGTGTGCTGCTGAAGCGAAGCTGCTAACGGTGAACAGGCTTGACTACTAACCTCCATTGGCTTTCAATTTGTAAAAGTTATCTGCTAGCTGATAAGCAGCTCCTTTGAAAAAGCTGAGATTTCAGGGAATCGTGGAATCTTTTGAGTTGGAAGGGACATTTAAAGGCATCCCTTCCTCCTCCTGTAGTGAGCAGGGGCACCCACAGCTCCATCGGTGCTCAGAGCCCCATCCAGCCTGACCTTGAATGTCCCCAGGAATGGGGCACCACCACTTCTCAACAACAAACAAAAAACAAACAAAAACTAAAAAATCCTCCTTCCTAATATCTCGTCTAAATCTCCCCTCTTTTAGTTTGAAACCATTTCCCCTTTTCCTGTCACAACAGACCCAGCTGAAGAGTCTGTCCCCTTCTTTCTTACAGCCCCTTTGGGTACTGACAGGCTGCTCTCAGCTCTCCCCGCAGCCTTCTCTTCTCCATGATGCACAGCCCCAGCTCTCAGCCTGTCCTGTATGGGGCTCACAGGGAACACCCCCCTATTTGCAAGAAATACGCTATGCTGACCCACTCCAGGATAATCCAACTTACCTTTTCTAATATATCTTTTGATTCCTTGGTAATCCAGCGTGGGTAGTGAGGGGTGTCCATGCGGATCGACTCAAACAACTCATCTTCATCATCCCCATGGAAAGGGGACTGCCCAATGAGCATCTCGTACAGCAGGACCCCAAATGACCACCAGTCCACAGAGAATGTGTACTTCAAGCCTTGCAGAATCTTGTTCCATGAAAAGAGTACAGGGGAAGAAACGTGACTAATTAGCAAAAGGCAGAAGTGCGTGCCAAAAAACCAGAAGTGTGAGTTTAAGAGGAATCTTTAATAACGAGCTTATCTGGGGAGGTGGAAAAATCCAGCTGTCTGACAGGACTGCTGACACTGTAGCACTATGCTCAGCTGCTGCCTGGAAGCTCAGAGGACACAACTTTGCTCTCATTCTCAAGTTTTCTCCATTAACTTTAAATGCCACATTCTTGGAACCATCTACTCTGGTTTCATTACAAAGTAATAAACAGGGAATGGAGGAACACACAACAATGAAAGCAGATTATTAACCAACAGACTTTGACATTTATTGCTTTTAATAGCTAACCACCTTATCTGACTATCATGCAACTCAGATAAGAAACCAGCCCTGAACACAAGGAATTTAACTGTGAGAGTCTCCTCAGAAGCCGTTTTTGCTTTGAATTTTGGCTGTTTACATGGGTGCATATCTGCACACATTTTGCAGGAGCCCTGCATGTAAGGCAAAAGGGAAAGCTATAGATTTTCAGCAACTGAAAAATTTACATTTTAAAAGAAAAAAATCGGGGTTTTGTAAAGTGTAGATAGAGAACACTTACAAACGTTATGAGCCTTCCACAGAACAGCTCAGATTTAATGTTTTTCTTATGCTAATTAGAGTACTTTGTTTTTCAAACAGTTTTGAACTGCTTTTCTTAAGAGGGAAGAATAACCACAGAGGCCACTCAAAGGTGGGTGCGTTAAATCCACTGCAGCAGTGTGTGGCACTGATGGACTCACCTCTGGAGCAATGTAGTCTGGGGTCCCACAGAAAGTGCTTGCCTTGTTCTCACCAACTACATTTTCTTTGCACATTCCAAAATCAGCTATTTTGATGTGGCCTTCTTTATCAAGCATAACATTGTCCAATTTTAGGTCTCTGCAAAAGGGGGATAAAAGAAAAACAGCATGTTTGAAACACGAGTGAATCATTTTTGGATTCAGATGTATGCGTGTTCCTCCTGGCTAAGAACAGCCTTCCCTACACCACACAAAGAGGCTTTTCAAAGAAATAATCATCCATCAACACAGCATCTACGAGTAGTAATTCCTGTACTTTGAAGATGGTAGGCAGAGAGGAAGACTTCTCCTCAGAGTAAGAAGGAGGCTGAGGTGTCCATACAAAGTGATCATAAAATCCTCACCATGCTTCCATGTCCAGAACCACTCAGTGCTTCGGTTGCCTCTGAAGGAGGTGTGAGTTAATGCCTCACCACTAACAGCAGTGCTGCACCGACTGGGAAACTCAGAGGAAAAGCTGTCGGATGCCAGGAGTGTTTGGCACAAGCACCAATGTTCGAAGCCTGCCCAATTTTAGTACCATCTGTGCCTTGTTCCTAGTCACAGCACAAGGTACTTTGCGTGCTGTGGCCCACTGTCTGTGACATGCCCTCTTGGTGCCTTTTCTCAGAACTGCACTCCTCACACAGCAAGAGCCTTTTTTAACAGCAGTTTCCAAAAGCTACATTCCCTCCCTTTGACTGCAATGTGTTTTCTGTCCATCTGGCTGCAAAAGCACATACCGAGGAGAGCAGGCTGGAGAGAAATCATGCAGCCCTTCTGCTTACCAAGACTTGAGCAGATTTTACATGAGAACAGGGCAGTCTTTTCTCTCCAGGAGCTTAAGCTTACATTATCAGCTACTTACACTGCCACAAGGGTGAGCTGCAGGATGAACCAGAGGAGTGAGCTGCAGTAGGAACCAAGAGCCCCTGCTCAAATGCAAAGCACTGTAAATCCTTCTGTGTTTGGGCTGTTTACCCGAGTAAGTTTCTGAGACAGGGAAAGCTCACTGTAACGTAAGGCACTGCTCTTATCTAGCTGCAAGTTCTAAAATCATCTGCAGGGGTGAGAGGGGTTCACTCATGTGCATCACCTACCTAAAACGGCTCCAGTTGGGTTCTGTGATTACATTGGTCAACTTCCTATGTGTGATGGGGAAGAAAAGTGCCTTTGGTTTTGCTGATGTCCTGTTGGTAAATGGTACTGTTTCTCTGAAAATATTCCATACTCTGAAATCTCCCTGTAGGAGCACTAATTTAATGTAGGGACATTTATAAGCAGGCCTGGAAATGCTCTACAAAATCTGGGATGGAAAGATTTCCTGCTGATAACAGCACGCTCCAACAGGTGTGTCCTTACAGCAGTAAAGGGAGAAGGTCACTACTGGGCATCTCTGCACGTACCTAAGGCCATGCACAACTTGCTCTCAAACACACAGAAGTTGTCTGCTAGAGATAAGAGCTGCCTGAACAGGCAGCTACCAAACAGTGCTTCAGAGACTTAGGATCCCTTGTCATGTGGATATGTACAGTACAAAGCATCTGATGAGCATCTGGTTCCTGATGTTTGCACCTGGTGAGGCAGAAGCATCGATCCTGTGGCTTCACATAGACGGCAAAAGCAGACGACTTTCAACCTCTGTGATTCCACAGGGCTGGCAGGAACTGACACCCACAGGGACCCTCACCACTGCACTGAACTGGAAAGACTCGTGATTTGAAGGGACAGTTTAAAAATAACAGACAAAATTGCTTTTGTGTAACGTAAATAACATTCCATCATTCTGGTTGCCAAGGAAAAGACACAAAGATACAGAATTCATCTCAGGCATCTTAATGCCCTTGGAATAACATCAAATGTCTGACAGAAAGGCTTTACTTGTTACATCAATCAGTAACTCAAAGAGGCATGAAATGTTAAGGCATTTCCTAGTTCCCACGCTGGAACTGGATGGCACTCACCTATAAATAATGCCTTTGCTGTGAAGAAACTGTAGCCCACATAAAATTTCAGCTCCATAAAACCTGAAAAAACCAAAACGCCTTTCAGTTTGTCTTTCCCAGTTAAAACATGAGACAATGCAGCTGGCCAAAAGACCTAACATAAAGCTTCATGAAGTGAGAAGTGTTATACGTTCCTTTACATACTCAGAAGGAGCAAAGCAATGTTTAATGTTAGGCCTGTATTTATACAGATGGATGTTATAATCTGCGAGTTAACCTTCACCACACAGCTGTGATGCCAAACAGTGGGGACAGCAACTTGCTTTAATTCTCTTTCATTGTGGAATGCTGTCCCTTTTCTACTCTCTAATAGTTCAGCATGTATTTATAGAGAAATATGCAACAGTCTTTGAAATGCAGTTACTGGGATTAATACAGCTTAATACAGCACTGCACGGGGGGTGATGGGGCTCTAAAGGCTACATGTGAGACAGACCTCAATACCTATATCCTTCTATGCTTGGCCAATTGCAGCACAGGCTGAAAAGAAGCACTGCTTCTGTTTCAAAAAGGAGGTGATAATCCAGGATACCAAGGAAAACATTTAAGGAATGCTTTCTCTTCCCCCAAGAATGTATGCCTTTAATCCAGTGAGCATTTCCTCAGTACAACATGCACTAACACCAGGCATTTTCTTGTCCAGTTATACAATAGCACTGGTGCTTCTGGGTACCCCATGCTGTTACATTTAAGATTCTCCCATTCAATGACACAATTACAGGCATTCTGCTGGGTGAGGTAGTTAAAAACTGACCTAATAGTTACAGTTGGGGTAATACGATATTTTTGCATCTTTTAAAGTCTTCAGCTCCAGTTATCTTTGCCATAAGTTACTGACAGAATCACTTTCCTATTTTTACAAACATCTTGTGTGAAGTGCATGCTATCCTCCTGTACTAGTGATTTTATTTACTAGATTCTCCCAGCCTCCTCCAATGCTGTTTTCTTATGAAATTGTTTTTTTCCATGGAAATACTCTCCTAGAGAACACTAATGCTGTACTTTTCATTGCTGGCGTTTGTTGTGGCTTACCTAGCATCTTCATGCACAGGCATCCCTTAAAGCAAAACACGACAGTGCTTTGTAAATGTTAGAACCAGAAGCAGAAGAACCATAAAGCATGCATGGAGATTGGGACCGAAGCATTGTGGACTTACGTTGCTCTGTAGAGATCGAAACGCCCCTTGTCTTGTATGTGAAACATCAGGTCTCCCCCATTCAGGAACTCCATAACAAAAAACAGGTGATCCTGTTTGCAGATAATCAGAGAACAGAAACATCACTGATGCCATTGTGTACACAGTAAGTAGCAACGTGGCTCCTGGGTACCAAGTGGCCACATTCCTCATATCCTGAAATAGTTACCTGTTTTGTGCACCCCTAAGAGTTGCTAACGATTTGAATAGCATGATCTTATGAGGTTGAGGAGCTCATTGTGTATTCTGTGGGCTTCTAGATTTAATATAAATTTACATTTAAACAGACTTACTGACTTCTGTCTGTCATTACCGACAGTCATTTTTGTTCCCTTCACTGAGGACGATAAAGCTAAGGTCAAGGCTTTACATTAAACTGCCTCTTACTCCACTTTGTGTAGATGTACTCAGATCCCATTCTGTTTTCCTCATCACACTCACGTGTACTTTGCACAAGTCTTGTGAACTACTGCAGGGGAGCACAACAAGAATGAAGCAAAGTTAAATCCCCTCAGCTATTCTCCCTTGACCGTTGGTAGCAGCACCCATTCAGAGGCTGCTGCCACTGGGTTTCTTTTCCTTACCTTTGTCTGGAATGTGCAATAAAGGTGCGTGAGAAATGGATTTTCCCATGCAAGTGCTAGGACCCGCTTCTCCACCATGGTGCATTCCACATCATCATCAATTAGCACCACATCTTTTTTCAGAGCTTTGATGGCAAAGAACTCATTCTTTCCTTTCAGCTCAGCAAGCAGGACCTACAAATGAAATGAAAGATGAGATTAAAGCAGGTGTAGGAAAGACTGCTGGCAAGGCATCAGGTAAGGAAAAGTCAAGGGCATTTACAGCAAGCGCCATGACAACTAAACAACCACATGAGTGGGAAGGATGGGTGAGACTTGGGAAGGTGAATCTGCTGGGCGTAGCTGAGAGGAGATGGGGTACAAAGAGCATGGAACACAGGCAGGGCAGCTGTCAGAGCAGTTTTTCTGTCTTGTGATAGCATAAACAGATGCCTGTTTCTTCATTGGAGCTGGAGTTTCACAGCCAACAGAGGACAGGCCCTGAGGAGCTCACACCACTGCTGGACACGCACAGAGCAGAGGCAGACAGGAGTGGAAGGTCACGCTGCCCTCCCACGTATCCCCTCCCATTGCACTGAGTCCATTTCTATACAAAGTGTATCAACATGAATTATCCTTTTGGATGAAGGGCAATTCCTCTAAACTGGATATTAAATAATTCAAAACCTGTTGTGCATTAATGAATCCCTTCTGCTATCTGACAGATTCAGGTGAAGACTTTTTGTCTTTTTGACAAGGATGTGTTCCACTGTGTTCTGTTATAATGTTATCTACTTGAGTGGATGTAAGACAGTTCTGGTTAACAGAAACAGCCCATAGTACTGCAGAGATCAAGCAAGGATGTCAGTTTAAGCTCTGTAAATTTACTACATACCTTTCCAAAACTTCCTTTCCCCAGTACTTTATGGAAGACAAAGCTGTCAATATTGAATTTTCTCCTGCTCACAATGCGTGATGCTGGCTTGGCAGAGCTTCCCTCCCAGAGTTTATCATATTGGCTGTTATCTGCTAATTCAAAAAGGAGGTTAAAGTTCAGCATATTTAGAAAAACTGCACAACTCAGATCCCCTGCTAGGAAGTAGTGATACTATTTCAATTCAATGACACCCTATTTCAGTTCATCTGCTGCTGGGACACTGGCCAATCTAACCATACAGGTCAAATCACGTAGTTTACAACGAGTTTAAATTACTCAAGAACATCTGATAACGTTGGATTGGAATCTGTGATCATTTCTGATGCTGGGTTTAAGCAACACATATGTTATGAAAATGAAAGAGCCTAACTTCATCACTAAGATACAGAGCATAATTTGGAGAACAGGAGAGGAGAGCTTAGTCCTCCAGTCTGAGGAGAGAGGCCACAAAAAATCTGGTTTGCATCTGATCAAAGAATCACCAAGGTTGGAAAAGACCTCGAAGATCATCTAGCCCAACCACCTACCTATTCCCCACTGAACCACGTCCTTCAGTACAACGTCTACACGTTTCCTGGACACCTGCAGGGGTGGTGACTCCACCACCTCCCTAGGCAGCCCACTGCAGCACCTGACCGCTCTTTTGGAGAAGAAATTATTCCAAATATCCAACCTGAACCTCCGTGGTGCAACTTGAGGCCATTGCTTCTCATCCTACTGCTGTTTCCTGGAAGAGAGGCCAACCCCCACCTCATCACAACCTCCCTTTAGGAAGCTGTACTCCTCCAGACTGACCAATCATGGCTCCCTCAGCCACTCTCCACAAAACTCACGTTCCAGTTCCTTCACCAGCTTCACTACCCTTCTCTGAACACATTCCAGGACCTCAATGTCTTTCTTGTAGTGAGGGGCCCAAAACTGAACACAGTACTCGAGACCTCAGCCAGAGCTGAGTAGAGGGGACGACCACCTTCTGCACCAACTAGCAGCAGATGATGCTGGCTAAAAAGCACGAAAACAACAGTTAAGTTTGACTATATTCTAATATTAATAACATCATTCCTTGGATCCCTACTGCACAGATCTACCATGTCACAACAAGACACTGATGACAATCACAAGATGATACTCTATACACCCTGCAAGCTGCACAGCATTTGAAGCAGGCAGGAATCTCAATGGCTGCAATCCTGACCTAATATTCAACCCACCCACCTTTGCAAGAGGTTACTTGCTCTCTTTTGGCAAACCAGAACAAGTATGATAAATAACACGACACTCAGTTTCTTACTGGGCATTGCAGCAGAACCATCTCAGTGTATAGCTGCGAAACCACCATTTACTTCTTACTGAGCCTGGAGATTTTCATCTGATACCAAGTCAGTTTTTTGTTACAATGACCTCTGAATAAATAACCACAAGTTGCTAAACCCAGATATATTAACTGCTAGAACTCTTTAACAATAGTAAAAAACACAAATAAACCCTCATTCTGAACCTGCTGAGATCATTTAACTGGGATCTGGAATCCTATCTCAGCTGTTCAATCTCAGCTAGTGTTCTGGCTCTTGAATCCCACAACTGACAGCAGTTGTCACTGCACAAAGGCTTCTTACATACTGGGAACAAAGAAAGATGGTTAACAACATATGTGACATTTTGGAGGAGGTGGAGAGGTGTCAGAGCAGTGAGCTGCCCCACACTGCCACTCAGGAACAGTGCCACAAGGAGATAACACACAGGTGTCCTGCAGGAAAGGGGGTTTGCTTGTAGACTGAAAAAACACTGCTCTTGGCCAAGAAGTTATTAAGCACTTTGCCTGGTCAGGTAAAAACTGTGTGTATATTTTTAACAATGCTTGTTCAAAAAGTCATCCAGCAGAAAGCAATAATGAATAACTGAGACCAGCAGTTTGTGCAGTCTGGTGGGTAAATGGCTGGAGGAAAATATGGTTGCTTTTCTCACCTGTTGTATCCCCTCCTGGACCTCGAAGTTTCTTATCAAAATCCTGGTAAATACCAACATTTTCTACAGATCCAGAATCAGACCTTCGTGTGGACTTCTAAGGAGGAAGGGAACACTTTAAGCTCTACTGACACTGGTACTTCAGCAGTATCTACAACAACAGCTGGTAAATGCAGTGTGATGGCAGCACGATCTTTGCTTTTTAATAATTAACTCCCAGCACATCTCTCCTGTAGAATTCTAGCTCACAGGCTATTTATTCTGTGATTCTGTGATTCTATTTAGCCACACTTTTTCAGCTCAGCCAATCACTTTACTTCTTTCACTGCAAGAAAAACAATCGCCAGGAATCCTGAGCAGTCTCTGTAGTTATTTGCTGAAAAACTACAAAACGTGACAAAAGGTTTGAATCCACAGTGAAAATAATTGTTCAGTTTGAATTTGCTGTTCCCTGGACTTGTGTTGATTTTTCTGAAAGAGGAGATGGAACCACTGCAGTGCTGGACACATCAGAGTCAGCGTGTGACATCCTTCTTTAGCACATGCAAAGAAATTTTAGGTCAGAAGATCTCAGAGATCATGTTCTACTAATGAGCACATCAAGTTTTTCTGTGTTGTGAAAGCTGGTGTAACAGCTCTCTGTGTTTCCAAAGTAAATATCCTGTTAAAGCTGAAGGAATGCCTCAGCTGAGAGGAAATACTGTTGGCTTTTGTGATGTATTTTCCTGTTTTATTTCAGAGCTTGTGTTTGAACCTCAATTTCCAACTCAGAAGTCAACAGCAGTCTGTACACAAAGAACAGGCACACTGCAGCAGGAGACCAACAAGGTAACTTATGGGGCCAGTGCTAATTCCAGGGGCATTTTCTTTCTGTATGTATCGGATTAATAAAAACTGAAATAATTTGGTCTATTTCTCCTTTCACACTTAATTTTAGCATTCAAGGGAAATTCTCAATTTGAAGCACGAGAAAAACAGACTTCAGCTTTATGCTTTGAACACAATTAAACAGAAAGGGAGAAAATAACCCTGGGACTGTCAGAGAACCAAGGTGCATTTCAGGGAGAACACTCCTCCTTTTTCTGAGCTCTTTGTCAGGATGGATGCTTCTCTCCTCAGCTTCACCTCTAAGGTGCTGACATCACTGTTATTCTACTAATGGTCAAATTAAGAAGAGAAAGTTGTTTACATTCCCTCAGTTCCAAACTTCCATTTCCAACAAAAGTGATGTGGTGCAGGTGAAGTAAAATAAAAACCAAAAATGTTCTCAAACAACTAATTCAATGACAAAGGGCAATAAAACATACCTGGCTGACTTGAGTTAAAGCTTCAGCTAGCAACTTCTGGTTAATTCCACACAGGTTGGCCACCTTCTTTTGGCATTTATGATGCACGTTCATTGCACATTCTAAAATAAATTTAAGGGCAGTTATACAAGCACCAGGAAAATAACATCTGAGATTACAACAAAATGGCTTTTTTCTCAGTGCAGTTCATAAGAATTACAGCAAGCCCAGGTTAGACATTAATCTATGATTACAAATAAAAGTTAAAATTTTTATCTTTAAAACAATGAAGGCTACAAAAATACAAAAAAAAAGGTTTCAACCATTCTTCTCAAAGTCTGTTACAATAAAGATCATCTTACATTTTTGTGACAGAACTACAGAAATCTTATTTGCAGAGACTTTAAGTACCCTTTAGGTGCTACCTTGAGTCAGTCTCACCAGATTTCAGCTACTCCCAGCAGCAATTTTGATTATGCTCAAGATTACATCTCCAGTGCATGTCTTCCAACTGCATGAGATGCTCAGCTTGGCTGAGCTGTCACACAAGCCAAGCACCTTGCTGTCCCCCTTTCCTAAAGAGCTGTTTGAACAATACAGGGATGATAAATCTCATTCTGCATAACACACAAATGCAGTGCTTGGTGGCAGTTAATCTCTAGCAGGGGGCAGAGAGAAAGTGATCCTGCTGGACAAGCAGTGGGAGCTCCCAGCTGCCCTCCCTCCTCCTCCATACCTTCACATTTGAGTCCTTGCTTGACCAGCCCCCAGAGCAGGCTGCCGCAGTGGTCACAGAAAGTAGGGCTCATGTAGTTGTAAACTTTGAAGCGGTGAGGCATGTCAATGTTGAAACGTTCCTTCTGAAACTGTGGGCAGAGAGATGGGTGAGGCACTTGACCCAAAGGAGACCAGGTTCCTATAGAAAATAGCTTGGAAATTACAAAGCTGCAACAATTTTACCCTGGATACCCCACTCTTAACATTCTGCAAGTAAGAATTTGGGTGCGTATCCCAGCCTAACAGGGCAGTTACTGAACAAAAACATGCTTTTAGCATCTCTTTACATCCTACCACATTAGCAGAGAACATGAAGCTACAGAGTAAAATATATATGAGACAATCGGGTGAGATTCTAGGGGTCCTGACAACAGCCAACTCTCACTTCCAAGAACTGATGTCGTATAACACAGATGAAAGATAAGAGTCTCTGCAACACACACTCAAAACACTGGGAAAACAATGCCACCTCACCCTCACAGTACATCACCAGATGTAGCTATGCACCATGCCACAAAACACATCCAAGAGAAAAAACTGGTATTTGGGGCTTTTGAAGCCTGCGAAAATCCTTCTTGATCCACGAACGCATCCTTCATTGCAGGGAGCAAAGCACCCATCAATACTGCCCACCTCCTTCTAGGGCTTTTAACTACCATTTTTTTTCTTGTTTACTTCCAAGTTTCACCCACTACATATTCAAACCCATTCTTAACACCCCCCGGAATGGACCTGCCTGTTTCCATACAGGGCTTTGTTAGCTCAGCAGTACGTAGCTACACTCCAAGGACGCTGTGCCAGCTCTTACCATTGTGTCTCTGCTGTTGGCTGCAGTACCAGTACACCTCCCAATGATTTTATCAATACATTTCTTATGAATAGCAGCGTTGCACTCTTCACGACATGTACAAGGAGAAAAAAAAAAAAAGGATTTCTTCAGATAATAAATACACGGGATGAGGTGTTTGCATTTCATAGCACAACATGAAAAACACATCGTCACACCATCGTACCAAATCCTTTCTATCAAGATGATCTTTTTAAAGCAGCTTCCCTTTCATTCTCTTGTGTCATAGCCTCTATTTCTAAACGAAATCTGTCTCCATTAGATTATGCCACCAGAATTTGATGATATGAGGACAATATTAGGCTTTTGATCCTTTGATACCTCCCCTGCTGTTTGAAATAACACACAGAGATCTACTCTAAGTTATGAAGTACCTTTGAATTCAGCTGTAAAATCCATCAGTAATTGTAATTCATTTGACAAAAGGTTTCACAAAAGCAGCTGTCATGTATGAGTGCAGCTTTCCCAGTGTATTACACACACATTAGAAGAATAGTTCTGTCTACATCTTGGTACTGAAATTTCAGGTATGAATCACAACTAGGCAACTTTAGATCATCACACAAAATTTATGTTTGGCATCTACTGATGACGGAGATGTTTGTGCAAATTTACAGGATTTTTTTCCTAAGGTAACTAATGGATCTGTAAAATAAATTAGATCTATAAAATAATGTAGGAAGTAATACAATAAAAAGACAAAATTCAACTTACGCCTACATTTGTATCCTTGTTTGTTCAGTCCCCTGAAAAACAAATGACAGAGAAGGAAATCACGTAAGTATATGTTTGCTACAATACAAATGTTTTGGTTTTTTTTCCTATTTTCACTATGTCACTCAATTCCTTCACCCACGGGACCATCTGGTCCCATTAATGAACTGGTCTAGGTTCTGGTATTCAGAACCCAGTGCCGTAGGAAGACAAGACTTAGAAATAAAGGCAGTATGTTCTGAAAGGCTATCAAATCAGCAGGAGAACACAGAAAAAAACCAAAGCTTCAATCACAGGGAAATTCCTCCTGATTTGGCTTACTGTTAAAATGACTTCCCTACCAAACTGATCCAGCTTCTTGCTCTTGATGGGTCTTTATTCTGCTATCAGATACTTCATATCTCAAAGTCTGAGAGAGTAAATACTTTCCAACTTGTACTACTGATGAATTTACATCTATGTTTTACTTCAATATACGAGGGCAATGTTACAGATATTTATCCTTTTGGGGTGCAGGAAGGTTAGAGCTTCCTTCTTACCATACAAACTCTTTGCAGACAGAACAAAATGTGGGCTGTCCAAAAAAGGTAGCAATAAATTCATGATTTTTGATGTAGTGGATCTTTGCTTGCTTGATAGCTCCTCTTCTGTTGATAGTTACTGTTCCCTCTTCTTCCCTCACTGACTGTCTGCAATCTAAGGGGAGAAATAGGCAGACAAGAAGACATACTTTTAATTCTAAGTTATTACCAAGACTAACATTTGTTTCTCCAAAACTTTGTTTCCTCTTCTGTTTCCAGCTTGTATTTCTAATTTACACCTCCATCATCCTTGCAGGCATTCAGTCCAACAAGGGCAAAGCACATGAATGCACTGGTTCCTAAGCATTCTTTTTGCAGGCAGCTCTCTCTCCTGCTCCTTCAGAGGAAGCCTTCAGCAAATGAAGCTGACAAGAAGCAGAGAAGTAGCACAGGCTCACTACAGAAACGACAACTACAGATGTTTCTCGAAAAATTCTAAGCTCTAGTTCATATTAAAGAGAAATTATGTTTTATTGGAAGCAAGATATCTTCTCCATCAGTAGAAGCCTTTTCATACTCTGCATGCCCTTCTCAATCTGATCTTCCGAGTCATCACTGGACCACGTGGCTGTTTCATTTTGAAATACAAATTTCCTCAGGCCTTCAGGAATTGGCTGAGAACTGGCCCATACAGACCCTTCATCCCTGGTTATAGTGAAGCTATAAGGAAGGAAGCTTCCCAGCTTGTATCACAAAAGCGAGTCTCCCGTGTCATAACCTCTCAACCACAACTCAAGACTCTATAGTGACTTTACTCGTTTTGAAAACAATAGGAGGAGTCTGTAAAGGAAATGACTCCATAAAGGTGCATCAAGTTGACTGGGATAACTAGCAATGTAACTGCAGGGCACATCTCTTCTGGACAGAAAGGAGCTGATGAGAGACAATCCCAATTCAGCAGGGAATCAAGCTTCAGTCAACTGCAGGAGCAAGTGCATTGCTAACCACATCTGTCAGCAGCTAGAACGTCCCAATGAGGAAAAACACAGCCATGGCTCACAGGGTGGAAGTGCTGCAAAGTTTAGGGTAATGAGACTGCCTTGTGCAGGGTGGGAGGTTTCACAACCATGGAGCAACACAAAAGCCGCAAGAGTACTTTTCCCATTGCCAATATAGCTGGGGTTTGATTTACTCCATGGCACTGATGCTTTTCAACAGTGTCAGGCAGTGCTTTGCCTTCTATAAGGGCTGCTCCAAAAGGAATGCTCCTATTTTATTCCGTCAGCCCACAAAGTCAGAGGCAGATGTCGGTAGGATGGCAGTTGAGGTTGAACCTTCCTACCAATATCCTGTGACATTTTGTTGCCAAACAGAGACGGGCAGCAGAGTCAGACAAAATGGTGTTGGACATGGAAGTGCTTATAAAACAAAGGGCTGCCACTGTATTTCTCCATGCAGAAAAATTAGCGCTAACTGACATTTACCAACACTTGCTGAATGTTTACAGAGACCAACTGGTGGATGTAAGCACAGTGAGGTGCGGGTGGTGTGCTTCAGCAGCACAAAAGACCATCATCACAGAATCATAGAACGGCCTGGGTTGAAAAGGACCATAAAGATCACATAGTTTCAACCCCCTGTTATGTGCAGAGCTGCCAGCCACTAGGAGGCATTACTTTTGGAGTGACCTACATACACTGACAGAAACAGCCCTGTTTCCTTTGCCAAGTCACATTAATCACAATGCCTGCATTTACTGCTAAGTTACCCAAGAGCCGTATTCTGGTTGATAAATGTGTTTCTTCTTTGTCATTTTATCTGCTGTCTGCCACTGCTGCAGTTCCAACAGACCACTGAACCTGGAAGACAATCTATCATCTGATACCATTTTGAGTGTCCTGAGCTAATTCATGAATCAAGACAACAGCAGTCAGCCTACAGCAGCACCTGCTATTGTAGAAAAGAAAAGTCAAAGTCAGTTCAGAGGTTAAGAAAAGATTAAGCATTTTACTGCAAAGAATGATCAAAATAAACCCCTTGGTTTTTAGCATCAGGTATTAAAGAACTTTCCTGAGAAACCGACCATCTTGATCAGAGGAAAACCCACCCTGTCTTGACCTGGTGAGTTTAAAAGAAGCACTGACAGCATGTACACTGAGACTTCTTTAGGAATAGGATTCATTTCTGCTGTTCAAACAGGCCACTGAGTTCACCCAGCAAAAACTCCCATCAACCGCCGCACTCCAGGCTCACCCATATCTGCAAACAGTCCTATCCTCTGGTTGAACCTTCCTGAGCAAATACACAGATCACACCCACTGTCCCTCAAATGCTTCCAGGAAACCACACACTGAAATGTGTGGGCAAGAAAAAAAAAAAAAAGCATGTCAAGAGCTGGTAGGAGTTCATACTGTCTGTTGCATGAAAAGCATGTGTTCAGAAGGGGGATTTAATCAGCAACAGCAACAAAGCAGAGGAAGGAATGCTGTTTCTTCATGTGTTTAAGGAGATACCCTGTGACTGAACAGACTGGGGAAAAAGTCTTCCTAAAGTCTGAACACTGTGGTTCCCCATTCTACAATGAGCAACAAACAGGATTCACCACTGTGCAACAGGGTACGGCTGATATACTGTTAGCAATTTGGTACTGCTGATGCTGAGTGCAAGATTCCCAGATAACACTTTAGATCAAGATTTGGAAAATCACGGTGTTCCTCCTTGTCTGGAAAACTGACATTAGCAGAAATGCATTAGATAGGCTTCTAATTTTAATGGGTAATTAGGAAACTAGTCTGCACCACTTGAGAAGAAGAGGGAAAAATAAATGTTTTCCTTAAACATACTCAACTATGAAGAACCCTGGAGCACAGAGAAACTTCAAAATCTGCACGTGACAATAAACAGTCTTCACAAACAGTGAAGTGCCTTATTATGTACCTCTGCCATAAGCAACATACCAAAGCACAGCTGAAAGCACGCTGCACGCTTCTGAAGATACTGCGAGGTTTGGACTGCAGCTGTACGGCATGTACATCTGGACCTGAGATGGCTCCTAAATGACAGCACAGATCATTTACTGCAGCTGTACTTAGCAAGTTATCGTTAAGGTGCAAATTATCTCTAATGTGCATTGCTCAAGTTTTTAAGTTCAGCCAAACGTGGACTCAGGGAACAGAGGCTTTGTTTTAGAGATGCAGAGAGAACTAATGACTGCAAGGAAGGACATATTCCAACAGCAGCATGGAGGTGGTGAGAGGAAGAAACACTAAGGGAAAGCCTTTGCCTTTCTCCAAGCCAGAACTTCCCCAGGTGACACGCTTGTGCTGGGCTGGCAAAACCAGAGCCACGGAGCTGAATCAGCAATAGAATCCGGTGACTCTGCTGCAACAGCAGTCCGGAGCCCACTGTAATCATTTAGAACTCAGAACACACCATTAACCATCATCTACTTCCCCTGCTGAGAACTACAGTTAATATTTATCAGTGGCACGCTGCTTTTATATGCCAATGATGTGACAAAAGGATCCCTGCTGCCCTGTGCCACATACTCATTAAGCATGCCCGAGTGCAAATGCTGCACTTCTCCAGAGGTGCTGCAGCCATAGCAGTGTGCACACCGTCCAACTGTAGCACCAGCCCCTGTGACTATTTGTAGCCAGCATCACACCAGGCAAACCACAGCCTGAGAAACATCTGCTGAGCTACCTGACACAACACTGCTGGGACTCTGCTGAACTGTAATGAACCTCAAGGCGACACGTCAGGTTGTTCAGTTTGACCTCCCAAGTTACAAAAGAAACAAAAAGGGTTTTAAAGAGAATAGAAAAACATTTATCATCTTCGGAGTTCATTTTTCACTTTATCCTGTTCGTTTCATGATTTTGTTTATAATCTGAAGAGAGGAAAGATAACCAATGCTACTGGCAGAACCTGAGAACCGAGACTTTGCTTCAAACAGGGAGGGACAGGCAAAATGTTTCCAGAGTTAAATGGCTGATTGAATTGAAAGAGATTTGCCTGAAACTTTAATGTAAATTATAAAACTCACCAAACATTTCTGTTCTGTGTGTCCTTCTGCAGTTCTACTGCTCGCAGTTAGCTTTGTTTGAAAGGGAGGTCAAGAAAAATATTAATCTCACGGGGTAATCATTAAAAAAAGAAAACTTGCTTCTCGCAGAGGAGATCTTCCTGGTACAAACTGTCTCTCTAATCTGGTCTTGGAGAGGTTTGCTCTACAGATCTGTACAAAAAAAAACATCCACAGAAGTACAAGTTTCCCAGCAGTCTGTGTTTCTGTGACGCAATTTTGCTATGCTCAACTATTTTGGGGTTTGCGATCGTTATGATTCACTTGCAGGCTGATTATTAATATTGGCAGGTGTTTCTCTTTCCTCTTAAGCCGTCTTCTCCACTTTCAAAACCTGCACAAGCCCACGCTGCGTGCACTCAAAGCTGGAGCACAATGTCACGTTCCCTGCCTCGGCCCCAGGCTTCAACAAAGGAGCTCAAATCCATTTACAAACTCTTCCTAGCACCTTTTGTAAAGGCAAATATAATCCATATAATAAAGGCAAAGGCACAGAAAACACAATCTTTAATCGAAAAACCAACCAAATTGCAACTAACTCAAATTTCAAACATATACTTGATATTGAGCTTCCTCTGGTCTGCACAGTGTTAGCTACCTTCCCAACCAAACAGGCGACTGATTGTGCACTTAACAAACAACTCCAGCTGTGAATGTTTGATTTCCTTGAAAAGAAAAAGGTTTCTGTTAAATGACTGCAGGCATCCTTCTGCACACAGGTCAAATCCAGACCCATGCAACACGCAGATCATGACAGCAGAGCATCTGTGAATCTGTTGTTTGTGTCATGGTTTTTCACAGAGGCCTCAGAAAAACTCTGATCTGAAAAGCTCTCAGATCTCAAACTCACCCAACACTCGTCACAACACACACGAGAAAAGCACGTTCCAAACAACCGCAGCTCCCTGGCTCATGCTGCTCTCCCAGAAACCAGATACTTCAGATATGAGGAGCTCACGTGCAAACCAACTGATCCACCTGCCTGCAGCTGAAGGTAACACTTCAGGAAGCTGAAAGCAGCAACACAGTCAGTCAGAATCCAGAACCAAGAACAAAAGCTGTGTTCCCAAAGCTGCTAACAGAGCAAGCCACTCAGCAGTACAGCAAGCCACACCTGTGATCCTGGGTTTTCTCACTCTGTAAGGTCATTAATTACATTTAATGAAACAAGGAAGCATTAAGCACGTTGCAACTCCCACCTATTAAAAGTAAAGATGCTTTACAGAACTATAAGCTATTTTTCAATACTGCAAGAGAATGAGAAGGAAAAGGAAAACCGCATTTTGAAAACAGGAGTCAACATCCTGCTGTTCTGCTTCACACACTAGAAAACAAGCTTTGATTTCCAGCACAAACTCATCTGTAGATCCCAGGACAGAAGGCAAAAGAAGCAGAGCACTGTGCCAGGGCTCTGCTGTCCTGCCTGGGTAGAAAAGAGCATCCAAGACTGGGCAGGCTTTTCAAATGTGCCTCTAAAATCTGTGACTAGACCCCGGTCTGCAAAGAGAATGCACAAACACATAAATGAAATGGCTCAGTGTAGCCCACCGTGGAGCAAATTTAATACCACTTAATTCCAAGACAGTTATTTTCCATTATTCTCTAACAACAAATCTGGTAATGGAGCAGTACCATGCTTACCACTCAGCACTGCTGCTTACTGTGAAAACTAAGAAAAGCAATTTTCTATAGAGATAGCAGAATGTGTTCTACTTAGATGGAAAGGTTGGAAATCAAAACTATCTGCAAAACGAGACAAAGAAAGCTTGTCACCTCTGCAAAGTGCTTGAGATGTTCAAACGCAAGCTACCACCTACAACTCAAGGACACAGATGGCAGCAATACCTCAACCTAGCAGCAGCTGGAATGCCAGTTTCAGAACAAGCACTTTTTAGTATTTTAGAGTAGTGCAAAGACAAGTGCAAATTGCTGCACAGCTTTCCTACATAGCAACGTAGTGAGACAAAAGCAAGCCTGTAACACCGAGCAGTGCATGTTTCAGTATAATGATGCTGGATGTGAACATTCTGAGCATCAGATTGAACGACTTTCCTTCACAAAATGTAGCTGGTCAACTATGTCTTGAAAAGGAGTCTGATGAATCTGTACTTCAGTTATCAAAAAGGGGTTGGTCAGTCACTGCTTACAAATTGGAAGGTAAACAGGGAAAGAAGTACTGTACTGCAAAGTAGAAGGCCTAGCTGAAACACTGCAAATGTCAACTTTTAAATTAAAGCAAGACTGGATGATTTAATAATCTGTTCACTATTTACACTTCATCTACTGCCATTTTCAATCACCAATAATAGAGGCAATGAAAGGACTTTAAACAACGCTGTATCAATTTTTAATTTAATCTGACAAATAACAATGTGCAATCATTTTATGGTATGCACAGCACACATCAGCACCTCTCCCTAACATTTTATAGCAAATTAAACATGTGCAACCTCTACTGTTTTTCACATCAGTATGGAGGGAAGGAGCTTCAGTTTCATAAAATGAAAAGCCGAAAAAAAAATGAAGCAGGATTTGTGCACCTGTGGTCGAGAGACATTTAAGCTTTCTGGACAAACAGATTCCAGTATGCCTTGCTGAACAGACTGAGCCTCATCACATCTGTCCCCCATGAAGCTGCCTTGGCTGGGAAAGCAATGATGACGTCCAAGACAAAAGTTTCCTAACATAATGGTTCCCAACAGTTTGAATGTCAAACAGAATATCTCTGGTGCACAAACAGAGATTCCAACCTTCAGTGACATGCTCTTGCATATGGTTCCTCAGATTCACCAATTCTTTTAATACTGCTTTAAAGAGTAAGCATTTCACAAAGAAGGACGAAGTAACAAGACTAGAGGCAGCTTTTGGGTTGTGTTCTTTTTGCCATGCAAAGCTAAAACACCAACTCTGAGATGCTGCAGTGTCACCTCCTGCATATCACCATCTATCTTTAGTAGCCTTTCCAGAAGCTGCCATGCAGGTTGCACATAAGGTACAAAAACCCTTTAGAATCTACTTGTTCCATGAGAGCAGAACTATGTCCCCTGTATATATTTGGAAAAAAAGAAAAAACAAAATAACCACACACAAAAAGAAGAACAAGCAAAAAAAAAACAACCCCAAACAAAAAAACCCATCAGACTTACACCAGTGCTTTCAAACTTACTGCTTACTCTCCACTGATTATTTATAAACACAGTATTACACCATGTAAGACTGGTAAGCTAAAATGACAGAGCAGTGATTCCCAATAAATAAAGCTTTTGTGACTTCCAGTATGGGAAAGTTAAGCAAGCTGTGAGGTTTACATCATTTCCCTTGGAAAGTTATACAAATCCCTGCTAGAATATTTGTTTTTGTTGGTGTACCTAAAGTTTCCCCCTCTCACAATGAGTACCTCCTCCCATCTCCTAGCTTCTTTCCAGTGTGTGCACATTTCTAACACATATAGCCTGCTAACTTCTTCATCTGATACAGCAGAACACGAATAGGATTTGCATTTAACATTCAACCATTCACCAACTGCTACGATTGATTTCCATGACTAATGAGTACAACAGCTGAATCCCAGAAAAATCAGACCCACTTCCTCGGTCCACAAAACATGTTTACCACATAAATTAGAACAAGACATTTCACTTCTTTATGCTTAAAACAGGAACTCAGTATTTTTCTGTTGAGTCAAAACGTGAGGACAGACATATTAAAGGCCCCAGGGTGCCTGAATGCAACAGGACTACAGAATATGAAGTCATTTAGAAATTAACAAATGTGGCATCCCATGACTCCACCAAAACAAAGAAAACCCTTACAAAACAAATTAAAAACCTGCAAAATGAATTAATAAAATAAGAAATCTACTCAGTATACCAGGAGGTTGTTTTTTTTTGTTTGTTTTGGTTTGGTTTTTTTGTAAGCTACATCCTGTGTTTTACAGAACTGGAAATAAAATCCAAACAGCTGACATTACCTGCATCTTCTAAAAAGTACTGCACAGCCATCAGCACCTTCCCCTGAGGCTGTAGGTCAAGCTGCGGAAAGAAAGATACCAAAGGTGAAGTATGTGGTAGACTGAAACTCCCAAGAGCTCACACTGCTCTCTAGGCAACCAAAGCACAGCGTTCAGTGACTTCTGGATTGTGACCCTGTTCCATATCTCAGGCTGCAGCAGAACCAGGTGCTTTTATCCTGTTGTTTTTACTAGTACGCTGCATCGCTTTGATGCTGAGCCAGCAGCTCCGTGCAGTTACAGTTCACTGTTTTCACACGTTCTCGTCCCTCTTCTTTATTTCATCAGCATCTGCTTTTACTTTCAGAAAATTCAATTTGCACAGGAATCCAGTTTTCAAGTTCTGTACAATCAATAGCAACACTGACAGCACAAACCACAGATACACCAAATACTGTCACACGTCATCAGAAAAACAGCAATGGCATCAACATTTATTTTGCTTTTTCCCTCAAACTGTTACACATGGTTTCTCTGGCAAATCCTACTGACCAACGTACATTACAAAGCTCCCAGAGAAAAACAAGCGTCTTTCAAGCCTAGGCTCAGTAACCACGACTTCTTAACCTGCGGCCTTCATAAAGGATAGGAAACCATTAGCATGAAAGAATCAGACTCAGTCTTTACCTTAGAGCAAAGTACCACTGGGTTAATACAACTGGGGAAAAACAAGATACACCCATGAACGTATTTCCACAAATCCCACTGCCCTACTGGGATAATGGCCAATTCTATATATTTTTTTATTTCTAAGGCACTGTCTGACATTCAGAAACATCTGCCTAACAAAGGCAAAGACTTCAGTAGCTACGGACTGGTTTCCTCTCCAAGCACAAAGCCAACCTTCCAAGCTATAGTAAGCGAAGTGACATCTTTGCTGAGCACAACGGTTTACCCAAGTCGTGTCTGAGGTCATTTAATGCTGAAGGTGACTAGATGGTACCTGCTCTGTGGATAACAAGCAAGAGATTTCAAACCACTGAGCTGGCTGAACTAATACTGATTGCTATTAGTTTCAGTTCTAAGTAATTGCTTTTGTCTCAGAATTCAAGTTAAGGTGGGGAAAAAACGTACAATTTCAGAACATAACAGATGAACACAAACCAGTGAGATATTACTGAGCTTGCAAAATCTGTAAAACCTTTCAATAATATTAAACCACCTTAAGTTTTCTGTTTCTCACCTTCAAGATCTGCTTGGTGAGGTGGGCTTGCGCATACTCAGAAGAGTGAAATCCTGCTACTTGCAATAAAAATATACTTGAGATAGATAGAATAGTTCCTTAATGAGTATTCCCACACTAAGCAAGGCAACAACGGGATGTTCCCTCTGGTGCTTCTACCTAGCATTCAGAATGACCTACCGTTGACTTATCCACCCCTTTCCAATGGGGAACCAGCTTTGTCACTTCTGTGAGCAATGACACCCATCAAACCAGACGTATCCATAACTAACTTTACTATCCGCTCATCCTGCTTCAGGTGGGCCAGTGAAAAGGCCTTCTCCTGAAGCATCCTGGGCAAATTCAGCAACAGTCCAGCCCAACAGACTTTGAATATGAGACTGTGCATGAGATTTTAAGGAGACCTGCTTGTATTCAGAAAATGCTTCTTTTGCACTGACCAACTCCGCACACAGGTGAGCAGTTCCTGCAGCACCAGATACACACACTTCTTGTGCAAACTGTCTGGAGTTCAGCTTTACCTACAACTGCATGTTGGTCAAGAATATGGCACCACGCCACCCAGCTCTCACCCAAATGATGGGATATCTAGACACTGTTTTCTGAATCTTTTCTCTCCATTCTGTGCAGGGCACTAACTAGAGTTGCTTCAAAATCTGATACAATTATACAATTCTGGAGTGCGACATGCCACATCACATTCTCACCGCACTTTTTGTTAGACCAGAGTGTGAGCAGCTTCACTGAATGAAAAGAGAAGGAAGAGATCTTATTTAAGCTTATTCAGGTAGGGAATAGGATTTTATAAAGGTGGCATCAGAAAAACCGTGATTTATCAAAAACTCATTGCAGCTCATCAACTGAATGAATGAAATAACATGTTCAGTATTTCAGATCTGTGGGCCCGTGGTTTTGATACTGCCTGTTCCTATCGCTTCTCTCTTGACACAAAAACTACGTTTTTAATTTGCTTTTTATTTGATGCTTACATGGAAATTAAAGATCATTCAAACACAATTATTTAACAGTTGCTCTTTGATTTTACGTTGCTTGACAACAAACAACTTCAGTATTTAAAACTACAGCAGACCTTAACTTCACCTCCTACACTACACTCTTGAGTTCGACTCTCAAAATTGCATCTAGCACGATACAGGAGCAAGCAGAGGTTTAGCAAGATGCTGCACCTTTTGATTTCATCTACAAACCACTGGGCATAGAGACAAGAAAGGATACCATTAACTCATAAATGTGGATTAACAAATGTCCATTACGCAGCATCAAGCCAGGTAAAACATTTTGTAAAAATACATGTGTAAAACAGAAACATCAAGCTGAAATGCCTCAGAATCAGCTTCTCTTTAGTCTCTGGAGGAATTACAACAATCAGTTCAAATTTAAGCACAAGCTGATTTCTATAACAAGCATTAAGCTTTTAAAAACAGGCACTCAGTGATTTATATCAGTATTTCATACACTGAAGTCACTGGTTTCACTATCAATTTCTTGAACTTTGTATATAATCTGCTTTTAAAAAGGCTGCTAAAGTAATGGTCTCATAAGTCCTGCTACACAGGCAAAAGGGATCAAAACACTCATAGATTAAAGGCACAAAGTGTCTGTTCAGCTGGGAAGAAGCAGAACCAGGTCAGCCAGTTTAAGGAATTATTCTCTTCCCTTACCCAGAATTCTGCTTTGCCGCTGCCCTTCTTGCAGCGCTCTGCCAGGACAGACACACCTACAGTCACCTCAGACAACGGCTCTTCTGCTGCTTTCATGAGAACAATCTGAATCACGCGTCCTTCATAAATGTGGGCATCAAAAGTAGACTTCCATTCCGGATACATGGTGGGTTTCTTCTGAACCAGAGTTTTTCCTCTCTCTGAAAGACACATCAAAAATGGAGAGAAACTGTAAAACCAAAAGGCAAAGCTCACCCAGACAGCAGAATATGTAAAGGCAATAAAGGTGTTACTGTGCCACTCAGAGACTGGGGCAGACAATACCCAGCGTGGGATTAGTCATATGCATTCCAAGAGGGAATATTTGCACAGCTGCTTTCTGGCATCAATCTCCATGACGTGTTATCTGATTAGAGTGAATACCTACTGCTAGAAGATAAGATAGATGTAATGCTAACCAAAGTTTAAATTGAAACTTGTGGCAGAGATGAGAAGTTCCACATTTCCACTTCCAAGTTGTCCCAACATGGCAGTTCTATTCATTTACAAGTCCCTCTCATCAGCACTGTACTCCCTCTGCTATGCTTGCCACTTTTTAACGAGCACCAGAAGGCCCTGTGTGTACAGGTACGTACAGCACACACAGACCCTGCGCAGTTAAAGAGTAAGGACACCTGTTACCTTCATTTCTTCTTGCCTTCAGGTTAGTGTACCAACCAGCTGTTTTCTGTCCCTATCTATACAGGCATCAATGTATGTCTACACCTGGCCAGCTCCACAATCTCGTTGACACATCCAAAATGATATTTCCTGCCTTCTAAACAACCACATCCAGTTTTTCCAATGCAACTCTCGTACATGATGCCACCTCCACAGCATTTCTCTTAGTGCTAAGCCAACTAGTCCCTGTCTGTACTCAGGTAACTGAAAACCATTTTGTACATTCCGTACAATTTTTTGCTGCTGATCAGGATATTTGCTGCAATAGAAATGCTTTCTAAATGCCTCTTCAGCTCTGAAAGATATTTTTTCCTCCTGTAAGATTGCAAACTGTTCTTACACTATCAAGGCAGTAGCAAAGCAGATTACATAGCTGGACCCTTCCCCAGGAAGCAGCAGTGTGATCTGCCACCATCAAATTTTCATTCACTTCAATGAAAGAAGAATGAGACAACTCTTAAAGAAAACAAAAGCCAAGTTTCCTGGAAACACAGGGCAAAGACCACATTCATTCGGAAGCAACTTGCTTGATACAAGTTGCTCAATTGTGCTGAGCTATCCACACAAGAGTAAGGAAAAGTGTCCTTCCTTACTAGGGAAGGCCTATTCACAACAGCATGACAAACCACAGCTTTGACAAGCAAACCAAACTCTGCCTGTCAAAAGGCACACCAAAATGTTCACATAGCTACCTGAGGACCTCTGTCATTCCACAGTGATCCTGAGCATTCCTCCTTGACTGAGTCAAATGCTTTTATCTGAAATTTGGGCAACTTTGCAGACAGAAAAACTCAAAAACATCAGCATTGCAAACCTACCTTCAGAGCTTTGTAATTGCTATTCACAGCTACGGAAGAATTTGGAAATATTATAGTGAAAGTATATCAAGTAAGGTCAAAGGGAACATCATTCAGGGGTTATAAAGACGGACAATAAAGGTAAGGTTGAATTAAAACTGAGCTGAATGCATGTTTATGTTAGCCTCTTTTTTGGGTTGCTAAAGCCAGACTCCTTCATCAGAAAGGCATGTTTCAGCCAGCATCCTTGAGGGTACAAGGAACTGCAGCCATTTGCAAGACCTTTGGTGATAACTCAGTTTGCAGAAGCAGCAGTACCTTACAGGTGAGTTGATAATAATATTTGTATGCTTTTTAGTGGGAAGGAGAACTATTTCAGCCCATTCACAGAAGTGTCCCTATTTCCTTGCTTCAATTAAGATCTGCTTTCCTCAGTTACTATGCACAATTCTTACCCTACAGAGAACTGGAAGAAGCTACCTGAATTAATGGCAACAGCCTCCAGCTCATCCATGCTGCTTTTATAATTAAAATCATACTAATTGAGACTTGCCACAGATCACAGTATCTGCCTGTAATTGAACACTGAAGTCTGAGCAACGAACAGCCTTTAAAAACACTGTTCCTACCCCTCCTGCATTCAGGCCTCCATTATTTCTCTGCTAACACTAGTGGCTTCAAATTCCTTTTCATATCCGTGAATTGGCTTAATGCCTAATCATCAGGCAAATTATTTTCTTCTTATATAACAAGATTTCCTCAGTCACGCTTTATTACGCAAACCCAACTGAAGTTATTCCAACCCTTGTCAAACTGGCAACAGGAGCATCAGTTTCTTTTCCTCAGCACCTCCCACCCCCAACTAGTCACTGCTCTGAGGTTCACAGCACCCTTCCCCCCCATCTTTCACTCCTAAGTGCAAGCAGAGAGGAGAAATGGTGGGACAATTCCACCTGCCAAAAAGAAACATAAGGTGACACACTGAAGGGGATTTATTTAGACCACTTCCACACCTCCACACGTTCTAACAATCAGTGCTTTGAACACCATTTCTTTAGAGCGTCTCCCAGCAGCCTAGGAAAGAATCTCTGTGAAGCTTAACGCATTGGCTGGATGACAACATTTTCTGGAAGGGGTACTGTGCTTTTCCTGCACTCTTTGGCATTTTGTGAAGCCCTAGAAACATAAGGCAGGATTTAGAAGGCTCGGTCTAATCCATACAGCAATTTCTAGACTTTTCTCTCTCATCCTGTTTGGCTGCATATTTTAGGTAAATATCTGAAATTATTTTAAACCTTTGAAGAAGTGGTCTTTGAAGGTTGCAGGCCTGCTCAATGAGGAGATGCTAACAAAACTTTGAGTGCAAGTCATTCCAAGCAAGTAACCCTGCCAAAAACCTCCGTTATTATTACAACAATCACATACATTTGTCATTAATATCCATCCTCTAAGGCAATAAAACTAATGTACTGCTGTCTGCACGAGAAGGCTATTCTCAAACTTGCTGCTGTTCATATCCCTGTTAGTGATACTCCTCAACATCAATCTTTCTTGCAGAGCCCTTGTGAGTGCAGTCTGTTGCTCGCAGAACTGGAGAGAACAACATTTATTTAACATTTGCAAACCTATGTCATATAAAGCTAATGACTCAGCTCATGCAAAAGTGATATTTCAAGTGTTTCAGCTGCTTCACCACGTGTTTTGTGAATACAATGCATTTCACCTGGTGGTGCTGATGCAGGAGAAAGAAAGCTTAGACTTCTACAGCATTCTGGCTGCAAGGACGAGTTCTCACAAAGAAGCCCCATTTAACAGTGGGGGTAGAAACAAGCTGTGAATTTTGCCGTTCTGAAAGAAAGGCTCATGCAGAGGTGCTTGGCATGTAGGAACAGCAGGACATGTTACCATTCACAGAGTAAGAGGGATTGCAGTATTTCTCAACAGTTTATTTGTAATCAAAGAAGTACCACCATCGGTAAGCTCACCCGTAGTCAATGCCTCCTTCATCTTGATAGCACAGAAAGGCTGTAGTTGTTCCCCTTGATTCTGCATGGGTCCCAGCTCAAATGAGTTGAAAGATATCCGTAAGAAGGGGGCCATTGTTCACAACACTGCTGATGCACACCTGTGTGGAAATAAATGAACAGAAGACCTGGTCTGAGACACGTGAGAAAGCAGTGCACAGAGCTCAGCCATCACAGCCAGTACAACCCCAGCTCTGAAATCCAGAACTCTTACATGAGGCTTTCAAACCAAAGCCCAAAGTAAAACCAGCCCAAAGCAAAACAAGAAACATCACCAGTATGACAAAAGCCTTAACATAAGGCACTCTTTTTAACTGCACCCAGTTTGACTCTGATCCTCCTCAATTTTTAGTCAGTGAGGCCACTTCCATTGAGATAGATTTTATCAAAGAAATCACAAAATAAGACACACATTCAAGTGGAAAAACTTCATACGTTTATTGCCTTTTTTTCCCAAATAATAAAAAACTAATTGCTTTTGGAGCCACTTGTATGACTATATAGAGTGTATTTAAGTACATATTCCTACCAATACAAAATGACAGCACTGAGTCACTTGGCTTAAACTTCCAGGAAATGCAGGAATCCAAACCACCTAAGTCAGCAAAGTGGCATTTCACCTGTCTTCCCTCCTTCTCAAGAGCTCCTAAACACAGAGCAGATTTCTGCTCAGTCTGCAGCACCTCCAGCAACGCAGTTCGCTGTACACCAATCCTTGTTTGGTGAAGGAAACATGAATTAATCAAAAGGAAGGGAAGCAGCATTCCTTAACAGAAGACTGAGTGCAATCAGGGAAAGGATTACGAGAAAAAAATTAACAAGGTGCTAGGCAGAGATGATGGAAAAAAGAATGAAAAGAGGGCTGAGCTGGTCTTAAGCTGTAGATTGTTAACTAGCTTGGTTGAGCAGATAGGAACAGCATTTTTAGCAATCCTGCATATGCTTGCCTTTTTTTAATTTTTATTATGTAATGGCATTGACCTGAGAAGCAATTAACATTCTTTAAACTCTTAAGGCCCAGAACAGTCATTCAGACAACAGACTGTGAAATCTGCAGCAAAGTAGAACGCAGCTCCCATCACCATTTTCTGGCACCATGCAGTATTCTTACATGGAAACAGTTTGCAAAAGGAGGAAAAAAAAAAAAAAAAGTCTAATGACTCTCTAACATTTATTGAGCTAGTTTTTATTAATGGAGCAGTTCCCTATTTTCAGTAGAGTAAGGCGAAATTAGAAAGCAGGTTGAGGATTACTTGGCACCATTTGCTCGCTTTACTCATGAAGAAACAAAATCGCTTCTGACACGTTCTTGGGGATCCCAGGCAAAGTATTTGCAGGCAGGCCAACAGCCACACACACAAAGAATGAAACACCCTGCTGCTGAAGGGGCTCTGGCTACGCAGCACTCTCTCGCAGGAAGCAGCCTAGGTCCCAGAGATGCTCTCCCTTCAGCCTGCCCTGCAATGAGCCACAGGCCCCCCTATTTCTCGGTGAAATAACAGCCCTTCCACACTGGTTAATCCACTATTTGGTGAGGCTAGGGATTGAGAAGGGCTCAAGGAGAGCTGAAGAGCTTTTGTAGAAGCACGATCTGACACCTCTCTCAGACACAGGCAGCCTAAGCACCGCGCTCATAAAGAGCTTTATGGAGGAACATGTTTTTACTGCCTAAGAGAGACTTGTGCTCAGGGCTATCTCAAGTGACGGGCTGTATGACTCACCAGCACCAAACCACGTAATGTTACTCTCAGAACAGGTGCAAAAGAAACCAGAATTCATACTATTTCTGGGGAAATACCTTTTAGACGCACTCAGGCCATAGGCAGAAACAAGCTAGGTAGGTTGGTGTGCAGCTCCCACTGGAAACTTTGACAAAAATCACCAGGTTGCAGAATAACGCAGGCTGGAAGGGAAAACTCATCTAGAGATCACAATTACAACACAATTAGAAGGCTTCTAAAACTAACGTCAGCTAAAATAACACCTGCACTGATTTCACCCAACCTGAAGCCGATATTAGCCTGAAGCAGACCATAAGGCTTGTTACTGGGCGTTTACTTCAACAGCAAATTAACAGATGAAATAGAAATAGGTACAAAGAAACGTGGATTTTGTACACCCATGCAATCTTCCTTTGTTCTGATAATGTCATGCAAAATCCGCTTTGAAGGCCACATTTTCAACTCTGCTTCTCAAAACACTGTTTCTTAGTTTTTGTTTATGGTTATTTGTTCTAGTTTTGTAACACTTGGCTTGAGTACCATCTCAAATCCTCACTCAGAAACGCAGCGCTAAACACAAGCAATGGAGAAGTCAGCAGGAAACATCAAAACCAAAATCAAATTCTTCGGCCATGGTCACAAGAGCTTACCTTCAGGGTTACCATGAGGAGCACTAGCAGATGCCTTTCTGTTTTTCCATTTAACAGAAAAACATCAACAAAAATCTTACTTTCACATAAGAAACTACCTATTTCTGCCAAGTTTCTTTACCCTTAGACATTCTGCTTTTTGAAGAAAAGTAGGTATGTTCAGTAGGTATCCCATTACACATGATAGACTGCACATAGAGATGCAGGGAGGCTGGTTAAGTAAAGACAGCAGGGTTAGGATTCACTCCTCGATTGCTTTCCAATCTTCATCTACATGAAGATACTGCACTTGACACATACTGCCTGTACTGCTGTAAACAACAAAAACACACCTTACTGAAACTGTTTTTGACAGCAAGAGAAATTCCAGAGAAATTTACTTCAATTCAACAACGTTTCTAAAAATCCCTGCTCATCCAAAGTTTTGTCACATCTGAAAAGCCAAAGCACCCAAAGCAATACACAACATTGCTCACTGCAATTTAGACAGAAGTACCCCTGTGGTCTCCTTTAAAGCACTGACTCTAGCTTTGAGTAAGAACCACGTCTGTCAAGAATGCTATAAACCACCAGCTGTGACCTGAAGGCAATTTTACAATGGACTCACATGACCTGTATTACAGCATTAAAGCCAGCATGTTTTCTATTCAGTGTATGATTTTATCCACTGAGATGCAAACTCCAAAAATACTGCAACTGAGAGAAAAAACACTCTGGGAAGATGCTTTAGAAGCACTGTTTTGCACCAAGTACCCATGATGGCCGCAGTGATTCAGACTGTGCTCCTCACCGCTCCCCAGAACATTCATTACAAGGATCCCAGAGCGTCTACTGCAAGTTGAAGCTACGTCCAATGCCACCTACAGCAGATTCTACAAAACCCACATCAACTTCCAAGCTGCTTTAAAATTGACAGCTTTTGACCATATTCAATCTGAAAAGAAAATCATCCATGTTATTGTTGACTATAATAAGCATGGAGAGAAGAGTGAAAATTGAAACTTCACAGCGATGCCAGCATCGGATGGGTGAGTGCTTAGGTTTGTATTCTAACGTGACACTGAAAACTGTGAGACAGAACGGACTAGTTCCTCTCCTCCCAGCAGTGCACAGCAGCTATCAGGGACTCATGCTGAAGCTGAAGACATTGCTTGTTATGACTCCCTTGTGCTGTAATTCTTCCCTGCTGCAAACAGCCACCTTTAATACAGTCCAGGAGCAAAGAAGCAGTCGTGACTCTTGCACAAAGTGGGAGGAGGAGGAAATATTGCCATGCCAAGAACAGGTTGCTCAGAGGCTGTTTGTAGAGGCGTTTAAGACCAGGCTGGATGGGTCCCTGAGCAATTTCATCAAGTACTTCATCTAGCAGCACTGCCTGTTACAGAGGACTTGGAACTTGATGATCCTTGAGGTCCCTTCAACCCAAGCCACTCTACGAATCTGTGATTCTAAGAGCAGAATGCTAAGGGACTAAAAAGTAATGGAACAGTTTGTCCATCACTGATACAGATCTACACATTCAAGCAAAAAGCAAAATGAGAAGTCTCTTCTGCTGATATGAGCCTCTGGTTTCCTTGTAACGGTCAGAAAAGCAACCAGTCCCTGCATTTTGCAGATGGATGTTCAGCTGCACACACACCAGGGTCGTGCCTTTTCCC
The DNA here is from genome assembly GCF_019232065.1 of Centrocercus urophasianus. Lineage (NCBI taxonomy): Eukaryota > Metazoa > Chordata > Aves > Galliformes > Phasianidae > Centrocercus > Centrocercus urophasianus. The sequence continues at coordinate 18,631,101 of NW_024884778.1, read as the reverse complement.
TGGAATGACTGCTTTCTGTTCAGCTCCTTGCTGAAATCAGTTCCAAAGCCACAAAAATGCTCTGGGGCATGCCAACACCAGCAGCCAGCATCACACACAACTGACCATTGGGTGTTCACCCCTCAAAACACATAGTAAGAACTTCTGCTTCTTAAGATGCAGAAATAGGAGTTATTTCCAACTTGCAGTAATGCCTTTTTTTTTTTTTTTTTTTTTTTAACAGAAGGGCTTCCTTTCCTCCATTCTGGCAATGTACAAAAGGTTCAAGAATGACAGCAACAAACTACTGCCCAGCTTCCATTGCCCCCACAGAAACCCCAGAACCACAACCCAGCTCTTTGTGTATTTCCTACAGAAGGTTCTCCTGCTAATTTAACAACGATAACACAGGAAAGTCTGCAGGTAGAGATGCTGGCAATGTGACTAACACCCTTTACCTGTGCAAGCCACTGAGATGGACATTTGCATTTTGATTATTCCTTTTCATGGTGTTTCTTGCTTACATTGCAGAATAACACGCACAAAGCAGTCCAGACGGCTCCTGCTCCTGAATAACTCTCTTCACAGATATATACTGCGCTGATCAAAATACCATCTTCAAGACAGAAGCAGCAGTAACTTTGCTGTAGAACATGTACCTGAATCGAGGTCATCACGATACTTATCGCTTTTGACATTGGAGACCAACAGTTACTCTGTAGAGAATTTTCACACGTTCTGATTCAGGTCCTGTCCTCTATTTGATGTTCTGGGGGAGGAAGTTGCTCACAAAAAGAAACCAGTTTAAAGAATTTTGTTATATTTGCTGCTGTCAGCCTTGTCAAGAAGACAGACTGCAGCGCTCTGCATCAGCTGGACTTCCCTAAGCACTATGGGCTATGACACCACTGCTGTTTCAGCTAAAGGCTGAAAAGGGACCTATAGCCAATGAGGTACCTACAGCAAACACTACAACGTAATGCTGACAGATGCCAAAGGAGGCAAAAAAACCATTATTATTCAGCCACTCAAGTTGCAACTGTCTCGTTTTTATTTACTCCAATAAATGACAGATCCATCTGTCCATGGAATCCAAGAGTGGTAATTAGAAGCAGGAAGCCTCCCCGCAATATTCTGATGAACTATCACGTGGAAAAGATTTTACAAACAAAATAAAAATAAGCCTTAAAATTACAACTAATGCACTACACTTAGAAAAGCCAAATACATAATGCATGAGGAAAGCAATGCATCTAAAGCATTAGCAAATACTTAACAAAATGCACTTACCTTTGGGGAGTCAAGCATTAAAAGAACATTTTTAAGGCAGCCCAACTTCTGCAGCAATATTTCTAAAAACATTTTCAAGTAATTATACCAAAGGACTTAGGTGAGAAAAGACTGACAAGAAATAAAGCAGTACAATTCAATTTCCTTGCTGTTAAATCCACTGTCAAATTATATGGTTCTTCTCTTTTTCTTCCCAGATCAAAACTACAAAAAGGCAGTCCTCTAAACTCTAGTGTAAGTTACATATATTTTGGGATCAGCTTTGTTTTATTCAATAGAACATGCAGAATGATTCATCATATCCTACAAATATAGCTCAAAAATAAAAAAATGTTGCTACCATTTCCTTCCTTCCCTCTCCCATTTTTTTTTTAATACTTCTGCTTTTATTGGGTTAGAACAGGACCAGAAACAGAGAATGACATAATAAAATCTCTTATTACTTGTGTTGCAATAGAATGGAAAGAATCCAGCCAGATAAGCTATGTTCCTGGGTTTCTCCTGCCTGGCCAGAAGCACGGATAATTCCATGTTTCCATGCCTCTTCTGCAAGATCAACAGTCCCATAACTGCCTGAATTTATGGCTGTATTAGAAGCTGGTGATACTTCCCTATCACTTACAGGCCAAAGAAATCACTGATGCTTTCCCTGTGTTTATTATTCCCAACTCTTTAAACCTTCCCATGGCAAATTTCTGGAAAGCAGCACAGAACGCCCTTTTCTGGAAAGGGAAGATTAGGAGCAGAGTTGCTGTTTTTGATATTCCACAACTGGTACTTGGCAATAAGGAACTCATGTCAGCCACTTGTCCTTTTGAACTGCGAGTTCTGAACTAAGAAATGTTAAGTTTAATTCACTTCGTTCTTTTTTTTTTTTCCCCCTCAAACTCCCAAGCTCTCCTTCCTGCTTGGACAGGAATATCCAATTAAGTGACAGAACTGCGAGCACGCTGCCTTTCACCTTCATCAAAATCAAGCCTGAAACAAGAGTGCAAAACAATCCTCTTCATTAACTTCCATAACAAATACCAGACATTAAAACCACATACCAGGAGAAAAAAATGCCTAAAGCCCCAAACGTTGTTACTTCTGACAGCACAAGCCACTGCAATGGCAAGGAAAGCCAGGAAAGCAGCAGGCTGGCTATCAGCTGGTTATGGAGCTCCGGGTGTGGGAACAAGGCATTAATATAAAATCACACTACGAAATGGGAGTATTAAGGAAGCAAACAATGCTAACTCTGCACTTGTGTTATTCAGGACTAACTAGGAAGGCTTTTTTCAGACAAGGGAAGGGAAGTAAGCTGAAGTTTAGCGTGCTTTTCTCAGCAATTAAATAACACAGTTCCTTCTACATGAGAGGAAAATGTTACAGCGAAAGAGATGAAGCTGCACTTCCTCTGTATCTCAGTAGGCTCAGGATCCAAGCCAGCCACCAGGCCTGGATCTGGCAGTGAGCAGAGTCCTGTGCACCTTCTGCATGTCAGCTCGCAGCTTCCACTTCCTCAGCAGCGCCCAAGGAACAGGCCAGTATTCAGTCAGCACAACGCCACTGCAAAACTCAAGTTTATCATGTGAACACAACTTCCTCCAATGGAACAATGCAGCCCTGCAAGAAGGTTCACAGCCTTTCCTGAAGCGACCAGCAAGCTTGGGGAAAGGTGCCTCCTCCTGCAGCTTGCAGGTGCATCAAACTGCAGGGGAGCGGCCAAAGAGAACCAGCAGCTCGTGCCCATTTAGGTTCCACATAACCAAGGACTAAGCATCTCCTCCATGCTCAGCTTCTGATATCAGTACTCTCTGTCTCCTCAGGCATGACGGGCACACAAATGTTACTAGCTCTCTGCCTGCATACACCCGGTTAAGTTCCCTTCTGTCAGTGCTGCCTGAAAGCTCACTCCAGCGATTTCCTAAGAGCTACTTTTCCTCCTGTCCCACTTCTACAAAAAGCCTCAGAATTCTGCATTCAAAGAGAAAAAACACCATGGCAAGTAATAGAGACACTGGACTGAAGATATTACTTGGGTCTGTAAGACCATTTTTGCCAGCAGGTCAGGCAGTGTTGTAATGAGCACAAATGAGTGAGCCTACTCCACTGGAGTCCTTCAGGAGGAGCTGCACACCAAGCCCAACCTTCAGCTCCATCCTCACTCTCACTGAGTATTTCATTCAAGAGAAGCTCTCCAGGCCAGGCTGGATGGGGCTGTGAGCAACCTGGGCTATGGGAGGTGTCCCTGCCTACAGCAAGGGTGGAACTACATGACCTTAAAGGTCCCCCCAACCCAAACCATTCTGCTCTAGGAACATTCCAGGTTTCCTTTCTGGTATAGCACTACGTGCACAAGATTTATTTTCTTTGCTAGCAGAAACTTCCTGGAATTTGAGATATGCTTCACATAGAGCAACACAAAACACCACCAACATCTTAAAACCAAACAGGAAACAACGTGACAACACTTTAGCTGAACCTTTACAACCCGTATACATCTTCTGCCTCTTCCATTAACACACAATGCTAAGAACCATTGAGAGATAATGGATCGATCACTGTTTAGGGAAAAAAAAAAAAAAAAAAAAACTGGAATTTTACCTTATTTCAAACATCCTGGGTTAACATCTCTATAGGAACACTAAAGATGTGAAAAATGGAAAAAGAAGAATGGTGTATCCAACTGAAATGAACAAAAAACAACCACAAAAAGGCCTAATTAACACTGTAATTATTAGAGAGCAGTGTTTCTTCACGCTGCTGAAAAACATGAACAGATTATGCAGAGTAAGTTCCTCTCACAGACACAGCCCTTCAAGCCAGAGCCCCGTAACGCCGCCAGCACTGTGACCTAACCCTGCAAGTATCTGGAAAGATACAACATCCATTAGCCAGGAACTGTGTCATCATTCGTACACACTGGAGATCTGCTGCTCAGCCCCCTCAGATGAAATCCACATTCAGTTCCTAGATGCACGCTTTCAACCAAGGCTTTTAGAGTAAAAGGACACAAGACTTGGCAGCCCGAAGCTTTGATCGTTAACTGTATACTGAGTTGCAGGAACAGATCCAGCCTTTCCTCCTTACTGCTTCTTCCTTTCGTTTTTCTTCTTTTTAAAAAAAATTTTGAGAATCCATATTTTACCCGAGGGCCACAGACATATTTAGTCTGCTTCCAGAGAGCCAGCACAAATTATAAGTATTAATTGCCAATACACATCACCTTAGTCCAGACTTTCTATGGCATAAAAACTGAAAACAAGCAGTGAAGTCACAGAAGGATGCGTGCTTACGAAAGCACCAATCATCTCTGAAATAAAGAGATGAACTCACAACAAGACAGCGAGGCACCTACAGGACATGCTGAATAATGAATGACTGATAATGACAAATTAGAAAGGAGTGAACTTAATCAAACTCAATTAAAGGCGTTTGTCCCACTGTAATGTGAAATCTCAGGCTAAGATTGCCAAAAGCAGGAAAACGAAACCACAAACTGCTTTTAACTGTCTGTCTTCCTTCCTCCTGGAACACTTTCTATAGGAAATGAACATTCAAAGCCCACAGTAGCCCTGGCATCCCCAACCAGAATATATACAAAAGTATGGGCAAGGTCCATTAAAGAGTAAAGGGATGTTAAGAGAGCCATGGGCTATTTTGTGTCAGACTGCTTTTTACAGGAAAAGTCATAACGTTAACTGAAGGTGAGATGATGTACTATTTAATACCAATTTTAACTCCTTCCTTTTAATCCACAAGATAAAAACTTAACAGCAAACTTTAATTTTGGCCTTTGCCTGAGTTTTGTTTTTTAAATGTATAAACTCAACGTTCTGCAACAGTTCAGATGCTGCTTTTACTTAAACACTTTGATGCATTCCTAAGAGCCATATTAAGTCAACCCCCACTAAGTAAATAAAAATGCATCATTTTAGTACTCATACTGGGGAAGAAAAGCCATAAGTACGGATGTATCTGGGATACAACACAGTAAGCAAGGAAGAAAAAGCCTAACAAAACCCCCCAGAGATTTCATGAGCCAGAATTTTGCTTGATATGATAACTGGTGCAGGACACACTCAGCTGTTCGGACTTTCAAACCAGCATGACTTTTCCTATGGCAAAAACACCCCCTGGCCACCTTCCAGAAATACCACTAGTGCTCCTTGAGAGACCCACATTTCTGAGTATGAGCACAGGTCTGACTATCAGATCAATAATGGCCTGCCAGGACTTTGTCCAGCCAGTATTCATCCTATCTAAAACTGGAGAGTCATTTAAAAATGACGTGCTTGGTTTGTATACACAAAACACTTCATACATATCTAATACAAGGCAGGTATCCAATAGCTTCCTTACCACTGCAACTCAGCACCAGTTCTGCTACTTAATTGTACTGCTGCACAAAAGAATACCTTGGAAAAGAAAACATAAACTTGAAAATTCATATAAAAAAGTGCTTGTAGAAAGAAAAGACATTGGTAACTGACTTGTAAGGGTTATCTGCAGGCTACCCAAACAAGTAGATGAACACAATCTGTGTTTCAGTTCTGCTTCCATGTCCCAGCGAGCCCACAGCAAAATGGAGCATGTAATGGTTTTCCTACAGACAAACTTTCCTGGCTCATTATTGCCTATCATTTCTTCCATCACTAAATGGGTAACTGACTAAAAGCCTTGGCAGCTTCCAAGTATTTCTGCCCTCTTGCTGCACACGTCCTTTTGCCACAGAAGTGCTCCTTTGTGATAATTTTGATAGCAATCTTTCATATTTCTCACTAAATCACAGACTGCTATCACTAGATACCACCTGCACCATCTTGTAGATGCAAAGCATATCTTTAGGATGTCACTTCTGTCAGATCAATAAGCTACAAAGGACAGCACGTGGCTGCTACCAACACAGACAAACTGGAGAAGAAAACCCTACAGCTGTAAGCTGCAGTGCTGCTAAGTCAACAGCATTCACCACACACACCAGCTCTTCCCAGTCTCCGGGGTACAACTGTACTTTATGAAGGGATGAGCAGGGTAATGAAAAGAAAACAAGAGGAGCAAAGCACTAAAAACACAACAATCTCAGTTCCACATGCAATGTTCCCATTTACAATCAGAGCAAATCCCTTTCTTAACTGTCAGCATGGAAAGACTGCTCGTCCCCAGGCAGTGGGGTGGGAAATTTGCTTTCCATGTTGCGTAATTTGCTTGAGTGCATCTACTCTTAGCAGTCTGCCCAGCCCTGCCTCCGAATCTTTCCTCTGAGTATTAGCTCTACCCATGCTGTCCCAATTCTTTCCTCCTTTCAGTGCCAAGCAGCTCCTTCTTACCTTTAACTGCACTGCTTACTTAATCACAGCTTGCTCAGTTACCCCGGCATTCTGTACATCTGCAGTACCTCGCACTGCCACACAGCCGTGGCCACATCTCCTGTCTCACGTGCGCAGCTCAAACGAAGCAGTGTGTGCTGTTCTCCCACTGCCTCCAGAGGCCTCCTTTCTGCCCTCCAGGGTTAGCACTCCAGTGCCCACAGGATGCTGCTTTTCCCTACAGCACTTGTACATGAACACTCTGCTAATACTGTTTCTCCGTGTTTGCAATTAGCACTGAACCCCAGAGCCTTTATGTGACCGTGCCCAAAAGGCAAGCAACAAAGCTGAAAAAAGGCAACTGAGGTGTCTGTAACACACTGCTAAGGAAAAGGCAGTCCACAATGCGGATCATTTGAGAGTCCCCTGCACTGAGTAAACAAAACTGCAATCAACTTTGGCCCAGCGTATTTGGACTCTGTGGGAAAGAGCTGCAGAGCTCCATCTGCAGCTGTAACATGCAGCCCCACTGTGATGCTGTGGGAATAGTCAGAAAATAAACATTTACTCTGACCCGCAACAGGGCTATGCTGGAAAGTGCATTTGACTGTATGGCGGAAAGTTTAATTACAAAGTCATTTTGTTAATATGATTTCTATGGTTGTGAAACAACCAAGATGCAGTTTTCCAATTAGAGCTTTAGCGGCCAGGGTTTTTTTAACTGTTCTAAAATCAAACCTCTAGAAATTAGATTTATTTAAGCCATTAAACTTATCTGACAGAAAATGGCAGAATTATGGGGGATAAAAATAAAAGAACACTTAAAATTCATCTCGGGAAACGCAAAGGGGAAAAAGAACCCCATGATTCCCTTTCGTAAGGAGTGTGCTCACTTAGAATGTGTACTGATAAACACTGGTTGTTGGTATGATATGCAAATATATACAATATGCCCAAAAGTGAGATATGCCAAGGAACAAGAATCATTTCCATAATGATCTTCCCACACTACACTCCATTCTGCTGAAGGTCAAGGCCTTCTTAATGTAATACTCAAAAGCTAGGAGAACATTTGCACCAAGTCATCTTGGTATTCAGCACGCACTCAATAAGTACGCTAAAGGTTTGGTATAAACTTGACTACCAAACATAGAATCATAGAATAATCTGTGTTGGAAGGGACCTGTAAAGGCTGTCTCCCCAACTCCCCTGCACTGAACAGGGGGACCCACATCTCCATCAGGTGATCAGAGCCCCTGATTCTTTCTTGTCACTGCAAATCACCTTAACACGCTTTTTGAGCGGTTCATTCACAATGGAAGCCGTGCAGATACGAGACAGCCAACAAGAGCAAGCAAATTAAGAGAAATTGAAAATACCTCCTTTAAAATTATGTTCAGACAATATTCTTATCCACTCACATTAATACAGCGTGTTAATCACAAGCAAGATGGATCTGTATACTGATTGACCTTGCTCAGAACACATAACAAGAACTGCTCAGTGCAGTGTCAATAAACACTGGCAGACTTGTACAAATGGGGACACTGGGAGACACGGGAGTTTAACTCCAGAGTTATTCCAGACTTGACTCACTTGGCTCTGTGAGTTGCTTCCCCCTGTATCAGATACAAAAAGGAACAAACAACCCAAGCACTCAGCACTGTTCTGCAGTGGTGGCAGCTCAGGCACTGCACAAGAGACAGACTTCATCAAACTGAAAAGCAGATCTGAGAGGTTGTAGAGTTTCTGCTTTCTAAACTGAAAGCAATGAAGTTGCTGGGTAATTTGTAGCAGCAAGGTTAAAAGACAGTTAAACTTTCTCTAGCATTATCTACTGAAGTCACAACAGCTACAAAAAGCAATGGCTATTTCAGTTTCCCGTGCAGACTCAGAGGAATAGAGTAATACATTTATGATCTTGGCACGAGAGTCACAAGAACTTTGTTCAGGCTTGTAATGCACTTGTGGCTGACTTCCACGGCCCATTCCCACTTACCTGCACCATTTAACCACTAGAAAGTAAAGCTGACTGAAGGGATTGAGAAAAGTATGTCTGGTAGCAAGATGTCAGCATACGTAAGGTCATAGTCTAAAGTCTTAAGAGTCGAGAGCATCACAGCTGCTTTCAGAAACAACAAGTCAATGCTGTACTTTTCAAGGAAGGCGTCAGCATGGCCACTTCCAGGTTCCTAGCAGCAATTCTACTTTAGGGGCCATGAGTCATTAAACATATATTCAAAATTTAATCAACCATCTTTTGGTAAATTAGGGAAAATGCATTACGTAGGGCAGGTTAATTAATTTGTTTGTGTGATCAGACACAAGAGAAGAGTATTGGGATTCTTCCTTGGGGTGAGTCATTCTTGAGAAACTCCCTGCTTCCTCATTTACTTGTAAGCCAAGGGCCAGCAGTGATTACACACACAGCCCTGAACTGTGGGGTTTGGTAATCTCCATTACAAGTACTTTCTAAGTAGTTCCAGGTGTGTAAGTTCTATTTCTGATCTGAAACAAAATCAGCAAACTGAAAGACTTCAGTTGAAAACAACTGCACTAAATATCCAAGTAGCATCCAAGTAGCTGTTTGTGGACTTTCTACTCACCTTTGAGATACACATGTATACAATTACAAGCAATATATACTGAGTATACTGAATACTGAACAGACATTTTTCAAAAGCTATTCCTTCCAAGGGTCTGGAACAAATTCCAAATGGCGTGAAAACCAAAAGTGATTCTACCATTATGGCAAGAGCAAAAAAATCTTCCTATCAAGGCAAGAGCTATTTAAGCTATTCAGAGCACAATATGTTCATAACATACTATAAGGATTATTTAAAATTGCACAGCACCCAGTAAAATGTAGCATGTGTTACCATAATACTGAATACACATGCTGGGTACTCTTCAATTTCTTTGATAGATTTTACATGCAAATCCATGAGAATCACTTTGTAATAACACACCTGGTAATTACTGACACTCAAAACCTAAGAGAGATGACAAATAATGTCCTCTGAAGCCCAGAGCAATTTTAAGGGTCATGTGGGTGGCTGGGCTTTGAAATCAAACCAACTTGACCATCTGCCTGGAAGGTATCCTGAGCATAACTGATGGCAAGACTGGGTTCCAAACATGCTCATTCTTCCTTACACACAAGTGAAGAATTATTATGATGAAAGTGTCACAACACTTGATCTAAATTCCTTACTTTGAGGAACACTACAGCCAAGGCTTGCCATCCCTCATTCTGGTACAAATGCTCAGCTTGGCTTAGTTTCAGCAGGCACCTCAAATAAGGAGAAAAAAAAAAAAAAAAAAAAATCACAGCAGCATTCTTTCAGTTTCAACATTTGCTGGACTCACTACAATCACTGAAATTTCATTTTCACATTCTAAAACAAACAAGAACCAGGAGAGATTAGATTACAAAGCATAATCAGCAACTGCTGTTAGCAGAGTGAGGGGCTGGTGCCCACAAGGGGAGCCAACATCCAGCAACTACCCTTCTCCCTTGTCTTTAACCTTGACGCACCAAGACTCTGAGAAACCCTTTAAATCCTTTGTTCCTTAGTTAGCTCTAACAAAACACGCTTGCCAGAGTGCTTACTTATGAAGACATTAGGTGCAAACTAGAATATTACCAACAGAAGGAATCTGTTAGCACCAACTCTCAGCTCAGCTGGCGACAAAGCAGAATTACTCCAGCTGAACCAATCCCACAAACAACAGTTACATACAAGAGCCTGTATTCAAAAAATGAAATTGTCTATCATAGCCATGTCTGCAGAACAACTGTCACAACTACCTCACTGGTGGAGGAACTGCAGATAGCACAGTAGCCAACGGAAACTCTGACGCATTACCAAGTTGTCAAAATGTTGGGTAGCTCTACTGGAACACACCAAACATGAGCAGACACTCTTGTGTCTTGTACACTTGGGAAGTGTACAAACACCCCGCAGTAACATTTCTGCATCTAGCAGGAAAGAGATGCTCAGACACCAGAAGGCCAACAGAAAACGTAATGCAAAATACAACTAAGATCAGCTAACAGAAATCAAGAACGCACTCAAAACCAGAGCTCCCCAAGCACAGAGTTGTTTTCTCAGTGGTATCTAGTAGCTGAAATGCATGTTTAGGACCACATGGTGTGCAGACAGTAGTCAGCAACAGCCAACACACAGAGTAAAGGAGAGATGCAGAAGCTCAACAAATGACTCACGCACGTTTCAAGGGTAACACCACTACCTCAGACAGTAACTATCAATTCTGGATGTAAAAAACACATTTTGTAAAGCCCGTAAATGGAAATATTCCAGCTCAAATAAGATAGGGGAGCAGAAGGGAACATGCAGTCAACTAGGAAAACCGACAGAAGAACAAAGAACAAAGCCACCATGAGTGGAATGATATGATGTTGGTTGTTTTTTTTTTTAATAAATAATTCCCCATTCTAGGATGTAAGCCATTAAGTAGTGTAGAAAAAAACCAACATAACTGTGCTACAACTTGGCAATCATGCACTCCGTAACTTAAAGGAATGAACAGCTCATGTGTAAGCATTCTGACCTTAAGACATTGCCAACTTCATTTCTCATGCTCCTGGGAGGTGGCAGCATCCCTGCCAGGATGCATTCCGGGGACCACAACTAGCTGCTTCACTCGAGCTCCTAAAGAAGCACACACTTTCTCTGGAGGAGGCGCACACCAAAACACACCAGGAAGGGATGTGCTGGATGCATCAGCCCTGAAAAAAAGATTCCTGCTCTGCAGCAGTTCAAGGAAAACTAAACTGTATTGTCTATAAGCTGATGAACTGGAGAGAAAAGCTGCTCCCACTGTACTAAGAGGAAGAATGGTCCTAGGCTGCAGGCAGAGACAGCCCCAAGAGTTTAAGCTGTTATGCCACCGGTAAGCCTTTCTGGCACCCGACAGGCAAACATCAGAGCCCTGCAACACACACAGAAAGCACGAAATCACACATCTGGCAACAGCACACCACACTGCTGTCCCAGGCAGCAATGAACTGCACCAAAGCTCATCGCACATGCTGTCTGCAGCCTGCCAGCCCAACATACATCCTATAGAGAAAGGAGAAGCTTTGCCTTTGTGTTCCTTTTCATCTTTGTTCCAAGGAATGAGCCACTTACCATTTACACTCCTGGATGCAGAAGGCTATTTATGGAATTCTTTCCTGCCCAGCCTTGCTGTCTGAGTTCTCTCAAGCTCCAAAACCTTCACCTGCGGCTTCCAGAAGTATTTCTAATCAGGAGAAAGCAAGTTTAAGAAAAGATATATGTAGATATTTATTTATCTCAGACCAGATTACTTTGCTGAAAAATTCTATGAAGACGTGGAGCCTGAAGCTAATTAAAATCACTCCAGATGGTTCTTGGCTTTACACCAGACTCATTCAGCCTGCAGCCCATAAGGGCTGGATTTGCAAAATGAAAGCTTGAATTCCAAGGTGCCTGCACTCCCACAGAGAAGTGCTCCATGTGCTAAAGGCAAGAGGAAGTTCAGGTTTTTCAGACCCCACGTTTCATGTCTCATAGCGCCGGATAAAAACATTTCTGGGGGAAAAAATGGTTAAAATGGAGAAACTGAAGATTTTTGGAGGAATTCCATAGGCAGAGCTACAATCATTGTCTTTTGCTGTCTGTTGCAGATGCACAGACAAGCTAACTGCAGCAGCAGGTTTTTAGCTGATCTTTTTGCCCCTATAAATGCTCCATTTCAAGTTTGGCGTTTATTACCAATAACTCAAAAAAAATCTTTCAGTGAAGGTTTCAGAGGAACACAATTAAAAAGCAGCAGACCAGACGCTGCAGGACTTTTGAAATCTCCCCCTTGGTGCCGACCACTGAGCCATGGTATTTCATTACATGGATTTCTGGCTCATTTCCAAGCAATAGTTCCTCTTTTGCCAGGAAGCTGAAGAAAGACTGTGCCTTCTGAGAAAACACTGAGCAACTTTTTGGAAGCTAACTGCCATCTGAGTATCAGAAGTATTTCTGTGTGGCACCAGACAGATTTTTATCCGAATACACGCAGCTTAACATCTACAGGAAGAAAGTTCTACCACAGAAAAACTCACGTGCCTTTGAAGATACGTTTTCCAACGTTAAGACAGTAAAATCACAATGCAGAAGTATTTAATAGGTAGTTCTCATGCTCTGTGACCTTATGTACACAATTATGAATTAAGTTAAGACTTCGTCACCCAAATGATTCATTCAAAACAGCACTGATAGCCTCTGACATGCATTACAGGCATGACTGCTGGCAAAGTTCAACTAAGTTGCTTAACATCTCTGATTACCAGACTTCTTTTCAGTTACTTACATTATGTCAATATTAACCACTACACAAAGCCTGGTAAGGGACAGAAGAGTTTTTAAAGTTTCACACAGAACATGTCATCTCTTTCTTAGGACAGGACTGGACATTATCTGGGACATACTTTGGAGACATAAATCAAAACAAAATAGGAGATTAGCATCTGAAATAAGTGAGAATCTTCCAATTTTCCTCTAACAGTTTCTCTTCTTTAATATCAGGATAATTCCATGTCTCAAGAACACTGAGTGACTCAAGTTTTTGCAGAGGCAGTAACTCTCTTACTCTCTCTGTTGCATTTCAATGCACAGTTTAAAAAAAAGAAAGAAATCTCAAAGGTAAGACATAAACTGTTAGAATTAAAGGAAGAAAACAGAACCTATCCAGTTACTTCCAGTCTTTATACACTAAGAAAGCTGCTATCCAACTACAGCCTGCACTATTCACACATCCACAAGATGGCTCAGATGCTGTTTGTATATTAATTCTCATTTGGGCACTCGCCAACGCTTCATAAACTCATTTTTCTGGTGAGTGATGGGATAAACTGATATACACACACTGTCTGGAGTTGGCACAACCTCAACCCAGTGGGTCCTGCCAGCACCCATGGAATGAAAGGATCTGTTCTGTCAAAGAACAGAAGGACAATGTGTCTTCCACATTGTGTCCCTTGCTCCCAGTGACCTTGCTAGGCAATTCTCCCCTGTGTATGGAAATCTGGAAGCTTCAAATAGCTGCATAACAAATGAAACAATCTGTGCCAACAGTACTCAGCCATCATACTTGTCTTTCATCCTTGGCAAGGGCCTGATTCTCTCTTCTGAAACTCTTGGATATTGGCCACAGCTAACTACGCTTGGGCGAGACAGAAAGGTTTGGATTTTCCCTGAATACATGAGGTAGTAGACAAGCAACATACGAACCCAAAAGGCCACCAGATGTGCCTTTCTCAGGGAGCTCAGTACAACGGTCCTCTTCCTGCCTGTTTCCAGCACAGCTTAACTAGCAAAATTTAACCCGATTGATAAAATTCAAATAATAAAGCACAAAACACAAATCCTGCAGATCCACTGTTTACCTCTTTTTTCTTTTTTTTCCTTTGGTTATATATTCTAAGACATACGAGTTTTCCTTTAGACAGCCTACAACAGGCTACGGCAAATGTGAGACAGAGATGGAGCCCATGTGGGGAGCAGAGGCATCACTTGTGCCTGCCAGCAAATTACAGCTGACAACTGAGCAGAACCAAGAAGAATCAATGCAGCCTCGTAGCTTGTACACTTTTCCTGTTTTTCCAGATAAACTGGGCATGGCCAAAGGAGACAAGCTCTCCACGTTGTAAATGGTGAAGCAATCGATTTGAACCACATGCTCCTCCATCTCTTGAGTATCTGCATTGTAGTCAAGAACAATTATTTGAAATAGCACACGTGGCTCTTGCCAAAGAAGCACAAACTTCTTGCAAATGCAGAAGCTTCATTGCACCAGGTCTCCTGAACACAGACAACTTCAATATGAATGACAGAAGACAAACAGGAGGGCAGACAAAAGAGGAACCCCTATGTTTCGTAAGAGGGATCTTTCCCTTGGTCACAGACAAAAAGTCAGCCCCAAGAAAGAATGCAAAACTATTACACTTTCTCAGAACACAGGAGTGAGCAACAGATACAACTTTGCAAAATGAAGAAAAGCATCTTTAGGCTTGCAGTAATTCAAGAAAGATCTTCTTGGCTCCATAAAAAGTTACATTAGTGGGGGGGGAAGGGGAGAGAAATACCCTAAACCAAAAGCAACACAGTTCAAAGACAGCATTACAGTTTCAGTCATCAAATTCTGGAGCCATAACAAACACTTGGTAATCTGAAAAAGATTAAATGGCTGCCACGTTAGAGTGTTCTGTGAGCAAGAGATAAATGAGAACACACCAAAGGTCCAAAGCATACCAGCTGAATAAAACCCAATTTGTTCTGTGTCCCAAGGCGACACTGCTTTGTTGGGCTTCACAAGAAGGAGGAGGCTGAGTCCAGCCAACGCTTCCCTGAACAGGAAAACCCCTGCCCTGCAAATCAACAGCGAGAGGAGCCAAAGGGTGGAACAAAGACCCTTTCAAGCACAGGAAAATCGAAGGAGGACAAAAAAACCACTGTGAAAGAACCCAGACTTCTATATCCTACATCATTTTCAAAGCTGGGGTTTTAGGGGAATTCATTACTTTCCTTGTATACCCTTACACTTGATGTTAATGTCATATTAGTTCTTTTTAATTGTTTCACTAACAAAAAACATCAGGAGTTAGCTGTGGCAAATTCAGTGTAAGGAACCGTGTGCACTTGCAGATTTGTTTGATAGCAGCACAGTTGTTCTAAATTTTACACCAAGAATCCAGAGCTTTGTGGACTTCACAGAGCATTGTGAGAAAGAAAAACCTCAAGCCATAAGCAATTTGTGAGTGTCAGCTCAGCATGTACTGCCTGTCTCACTAACTACCCAATGAACATCTACTGAAAGTTAATGAAAAACTTCAGCAATTAAAAGAAAAAAAAAAAGAACAATAATATTTTAAATTTCTTCTTTGAAAAGATTCATACAAGCAGACTCATTATCGTGACAGATCCTGGAGATATCTGACTGCAAACTGCAGAGGATCTTATTGTAACATCTAGGAGACTGTGCTCAGAAAGAGAAAAGGGGAAAAAAAGGGGGAAAAACACCCAAACAGCACCATCCTTCTAGGATGCCTTGAGAGACTCCGTGCCGGGCAAAACGCAACTTTTTAACCACATCACATTTTTCCTCGGGGCTTTTTCCATCCTTAGCTGAATTCAGATAGGAGGGCCATGCCAATTTTTCTGGGACCGTGAATTTGGATTTTCTCCAAAATTAGATACCTGTAAAACGAACAGTTTCCATATAAAAAAATAAGGATACAGAAGGGTTACTTAACTGACTTCAGAAATTCACTACATTGCAGTATGTTGCATCCTGCTAGCACGTCCACTGCAGTCAGTTATTTGTGTTAATAATGGGCACTCTGGGGAAAGTTAAGTTTCCTAGGAACACAACTGAAATGCCATGAGTCTCTGGAAGGAAAAGAAGAAAAACGAAAACCCAAAAAACCTGATAAAGTAACATAGAAAAGCTTCTAAAAATCAGCTTTTGGCTGACTGGAGGCTTGTGTACTATTTATCAAACAAATTATGGTACTATGTATCACAGAAAGGCCAAAGAGTGACAGAAAAATGAAGGCTGTTAGAGTTTCCTATCTATGGGTTTCACCTCAAACCTTTATATAAAATGTCATTTAAAAACAAAAATGTCATCTAAAAACAAAAAACAAAGCCAACTCCTCACCAAAGCACAGGAATAAAAGGCACAGGGTAAAAGAACGGAGCATGGGAATGCAGCATGAGAGATGTAAGAAGAGTTTGAAAGAATTCTGTGACATATGACCTATTAAAATTGATGCTACCGGAACGTCATGCAAAAATCAGACCAGTAAAACTACAACATTTGAGGTCTCCAATTAATTTCTCTCATGCTTAAAGCGTACCATAATTACATTTTGCCCTTCTCACCTTTTAATAGGGAAGTATTTTTGTTTGATTTTTCTTCTTGCTTGCCATGTCTCCCTTAACAAGTGCAACATCACTGGTCTGAACAGTTGTAACAGGAGGAAAAACTGACTGCCATCATTAATATGTAAATGAAATGGGCTGTTTGGTTAAAGCCAGGTAATCTTCACTCCTATCACACAATGGACCAAGTTGAAAAGGACCATAATTGTCATCCAGTTTCTTGAAACACAAGCTTACAGCATGAAGAATAAGCATAAGGGTTTGCTTATGTCAATGATGCTGCCAGTAAGCCAGCTAAATTATGACCATGTTGAGACCTTAGTGTGCACATCTATAACAGAGGAACTGGTTTAACTGCTCTCAGCTGTTTTTTCCTCAAATAATGTTCATCATTACTTCATCAGCCCAAGTAATTCAAGACCTATCTAACTCCTTCCTGATATTCTGGGCTGTACAGTACTTAAGTATGCATAGGTAAACTGAAGTCTAAAAGTGTTAGACTAATTTGGTCATTTTTTGTGACAGAAAATGCCTTAGGCAGAGTGAAGTACAGAGACTTTTGGCTTTTGCTCGGGCCAGGAAGTAAAACAGCACTTTGCTTTCCCAGCTGTGTGATGTCCAGCAGCGTTAGCACTGCATGCAACTAACAGGGTGAGCTTCATCTGCCATCCTGACACCTCCATCAGTGCCACTGCAAGCCCCTTACACTGCTGCAACACCCTCCAAGGAACGCTGCTACTGCTCCACTCCTCTCTGCTGACCTGTGAAGAATGCAACATTTTGAATTGCATGCTTGGAACACACATTCAAACACCATAAAAAACTCTTTCAAAGTCAAAGCTTAAGGGTTTGTAGTTGTTGTTTTAGGCATTTGGCAGCACCTGCAAGCAGAGCCTGCGCATAGTGCAGGCCAAAGGGCCAGGTGACAATTTGCACACCTTCAACACGTTTCAGAGTTGGCAGCTGGCTTAGAAATGCGTTTTTCAAACGAACAGTCCAAGTCAACCAGCTTCTGGATTATGGGATCCACATTAAAGGGGCAAAAGCAACTTGCCTTCTCCTTCTTCATATATTGCTTGCTAGGAATGTAATTGCTCTCCTGTAGTATAAGAACATTGTCACAATAGGTTATTTATGAACGTAGTACGGCACATAAATTTGCAAAAAAGTAAAAAGGAATGAACAACCCTTCTGTTCAAGTTTGTGGGGAGAGACAACTAAAGGAAATTCTTCAGACATCCCTCCCCATCTCCAGCTATCCCAGCTGAACACAAGCTACAAGAGTGCTAAGTCCATAGAGCATGGTAACACTGCAGTGCTAAAGAAAAAGCTCAGCTGCTGCCCTTGCATGTCGTACAAAGGCTCAGGGACTGAGAGAACACTTTCACGCTTGGCATTCTTTCACCTATATCCATCCTGCGACCCCAACTTCTGGCTGCACCAAACATGCTACAGGCACTCACCACACTTTTCTACCACCTGCATTACTGTCGCCTCTCCAACAAGAAAAGGTTCTGCTCACTGGTATTTCAGTACGACTTTCTTGCAGATGATCTAGTCAAGATTTCAGTAATTAAAAATAATTAAATTGTTTAGTGTGAAAATTTGCAAGATCTCCAACCACAACCTCGGATAAAAGCAAGACATACAATGCTGCAATTCCAATTTTTTGCAAAAAAAAAACTGCATTAGAGGTGGGTCCCTTCTGGGGCACTGCCACGCCACTTGTGGGTCCCTGCTGTGCCACTTGTGTGGCACTTGTGGGGCGCTGATGTGTCCCTTCTCGGTCCCTTCTGGGGCGCTGATGTTTCACTTGTGGGCACTTGTCGGTTACTTACGGGGTGCTGATGTGCCACTTGTGGGTCACTTGTGGGTCCCTGCTGTGCCACTTGTGAGTCACCTGTGGGGTGCTGATGTGGCACTTGGGGGCCATAGGTCACTTGTGGGGCACTGCGGGTCACTTGTGGGTCACTCAAATAATGACCAGAAGATGGTAGACACACTCTTCCTCATTTTCTTACTGCACTCATCCATCAGAATGTCAAACAAGGACTAAAGGCCAAAAGAACTAACACCCAAAGCACAGAGACGCATAGGGCAGGCTGGCCCTTCTAAGCTGCCTTTAGCTTTTACTTATTAGGCAATCGCATGCTCTTAGTAACAAAATTAAGTGCAGCACAACAAGCACACACTCTTCCATTTCGGGACACCTCGCCTAGCACAAGAACACTCAATTACACGTGTGTGACAGCACTGTTTGGGCTTCTAAGATAAGGCCTAGATGTGGCTGTCTTTCCTTTGAGGCGCTGGAATGCTCACACAACTGTGTCAAGACAGTGACTGAGAAGCGCTGACGTACAGCCTGGCTTGGAGAGCTCTAATGCAAAGCAGAGCCGAACAGCCCCACAGTAAAGCAAACAAACGCAACATCTCTCCACTGAGATCCACTGAACTTTTTCTGGTGCTAGGATCAACTTACAGGAAAGCAGCACCAGAAGCAGCAAGGAAATCAACTTCCAGGAAGAAATGACCTAAAGCATAATACAAGCAGGGAATTTCTCATCTCCATTAGAAATAATGCGTAAATCCTTCCCTTGACAAACACTACCTCAGGTCCCTACAAAGAGTACTGCTGACAAGAAAGATCAGGGTTTTGGTACCAACCAGATGAAGCCCAGCTCCTTGATGCCCTTGTAATTTCTCGTGTATTTAACATGCAGCACAGGGACAAGGTTTTTTTTTAATGGATATTTTTCCACTTAAGGGTCTGAAATAATTTTACAAGTTAAATCTAACAGTCTAGCTGAACTTTACTCAACAGCAGCAGAATTTGTGTCCACTTAAGTGCTTATAGTGATTGCATTTACATAGCTTTATTTGACTGCATCAGTGCAAAATGTAAGGAAGTAGAATGCTACGTGAGCTCAGACAAGGCTGGGCTGCGATAAGCTGACTCCGTTCAGATTTGGCCAAGCTGCTGAAGCATGCCAATAATAAGGTTATCCAATTTAACTAGATATGTTCTGGAATAAGCACCTTAAATACCTACAGAAAGCCTTATTTTCGTCAGGGAAAGGACGGGGATTAATTGGTAACCACACAATCTATAACCACACATTGTGGAATACCAAACACTAGCTCATTCCGAGGAAAGAAATCAGTCACGAAAATAAAAGACTTCTTTTGACGCAGCATGAAGTATTTAACCAAAACCTGCAGCTCTGGGAAGTGCTGGAAAAGCCCAACCACAGCTTGGGGAAATGATGCTCCACCATCCAAGAAGAATTCTCAACCTGACTTCAGTTCTCAGCACTGACTTACACATTTCTCACAACTTAAAAATCTACATTTCACCTAATCTCTACCATATGCAGAAATGCAATCATTTACACATTAGAATAATATACATTTTACTTGCATTTCATTTATAACTGTATATTCACTAAATGCACAACGCACTACTGTGTCCTTCAGTTAAGCAGTACTTTGAATCCAGTACATCATTTTAATAGTATATACTTGAATAGATATGCTTGACCCTCAGAGGGTCTGGTCAGAAGAACAAACATACAAAGCCAGCACTGCTGGGACTGTTACGTTGCCAACAGCTCTTGAAACACTAAGAACACTTACTGTAACATGATGATGGAGAGTATTTTCTTCTGGCGTGAGCTCTATGAAAAACAGCAATGATTTCGCACTCAAAATCCAAATGCAGATCTGAGAAAATGAACATACTGCTGCAAGAACTTATTGGCTTTCAGCTTGGAAACTAGGTTTACATACAGCAAAGCTCAAAAGACACAAAGATTGGGCTCACGTTACTAAGCAGTAAGAGGAGGAGGAAATAAGCAACAGAACAATACACACGGAGGAGATTTAAACTAAAAACAGATTCAGGTCACAAGAGCTCCTTTGATTTGCCCTTTTCTCCAGCTAGGAGATGCAATAAAAAAGGAAAGAATGTGACATAAGCACGGACCAGGCAGCCATAAAGGGTTGGCCTGCTCTGGCTTCACTCTGCATTCCTTCAATACATATCTATATAAAATTACAAGCAAATAAACATTTCTCTTTGCCTCAGCTGCCACCCACTGGAAAAGGAAAGCAACATTAACTCCAATTTGCAATAGCCTAAAATAGGTCAGAAAACCAGCCTGACAGAAACGCTAGTATTGCCTGCACTGAAGTTCTGGAGATGCCTTGAAAATTGCAGCAGCACTGCTAGGAAGGGGAAAACTTGCAAATTAAACTAAAGCAGCAAACAGCAGCAAGGAGGAGCAGCACTTCTCCCAGTCCCAGCAGGCAGGTGTTTCAGTTCCAGTACCAAGAAAGGAGCTGGAGTTTGCAAGGCCAAAGTGAGAGGGCACTGGGGCTGGCAGCATCACTCTGACAAACATGGTCCAACAAGGACGGGTGGCATCACGCAGCACAGCAGCTCTCATCACTGTGCTGTGCTGCTCCTGCTGCAGCCAGCTCCATCACTGCACTCACTGCTGCTCCTGCCTTACAACAGCAATCCGCCAGCCTGTGTGTGCAGATGGCAGTGGCACTGTTGCTTCCCAGTGGCAGCATCAGCCCTGATTTCCCCTGTGATGGGTGGCTTCAGCGGGCTCATGGGGAGCCTGCTGGGAAGCAAGTTGGTGGTGCAGGTCCAGTAGCTTCACCTTCTAAGTAGCAACACAATCTGAGAAAGCTTGTTGGAAAAAACACAGCATGAACTCCTGGCTGCCACAGAGCATTATCATCCACTTTAAGTGAAGCTTACTCTAATCTTTGGTGTATATGTTTAGTCTAGCTGAAGTACTAAACTGGAATAGCAATAGCATAATATTTGCATGCAGAAGCATGCGTGTCAGATGCAATGCCAGCATTGTAACTGCATGCTGCACTTTGAGGGTGACACCGAAAGCCACTCTCAGCTCAAAACAGACCTTCCTGCAGACGTGCACTCCGATGAGCCTGCACAGAGCTGTGATGGCACAGCTACAGAAGTCAGCAACCATGGCTGAGAACTGCAGGCAAACCACCATGCATGATGCAGAAAAGTCCTGGCTTCCTGGAGAAAAAAAGAAAATCAACCTCTGATCAAATCTCTGAGACCAAATAAGTGGGGAAATCAGATTCCTGGAGATTCTTCCACACTTTTCTCAAGTGTATGTCCAGTGAAGCAAGTTTTGCTAACAGAGGAGCTGAGAGGTACAAGATGATTCTAGATTCCATCACTGTAAGGGCCTGAGGAAACTGCAGGAAACAAAACAGACTAAGGGTCTAATGCAAGTCCTGTGAGGATTAACAGGAGGAACTGCTCATTCTTTGGTCCAAATCTCAACATTTCTGCAAAAAGGCGTGGGGGGAAAAAAAAAAATCTACTGGGAGAGAATTATCAGAGAATTATCTAATAACATTCCTTCTGCCAATACTGAGGAACACAAGTGAATGCAATATAAGAGAGTTCTTACAGTTTCCTGACAGATAGACCCGTGTGGATATTTGCCCACGAATGCTGATGGCCACTGCAGCATTCCCAAGTCATTAGTAAGAACATCCGAGTTCACTGGAGGCCACAGGCGTTGGCCAACACATGCTCAAGAGAGCAGCTGTTGAGCAATTCACAGCTCAGCAAGGACACAGCACTAACGGACCAGCACCCTGGATGTAAGCAACAGTCACTGTTATCACTCAGTGAGCAGAAGCAGCAGCCTATTAAAAAATGACAAATCTATCTGTATCGAAAGCATCTACTATAAATCTACTCCTTACACGCAGAGGCACTTGTAGGTCTGAAGGTTTCAGATGCTACTGCAAGATTATTTACTGATTAAATCCAGAGCAGAAACAGTTTATTACCAAAACCAGAAGTCTCAGCAGCATCTACTTGATACAAGACGACCATCCGTGCTCACTTACACGGATGTACATTCAACACAGTTTTCAAAGTAAGCAGGACTAAATCTTACCTTCACAAGAGCTTGCAGTAACACAATCTCACAAGCAATTCACTCCTTTGCAAGAGAAGCATTGAGTTCTGCAGTCCAACAGGCACTAACATCAGCAAAGGCACCAAATGCTGCTTCCTTTGGTCATTTTGTCATGCCAGCAAAACGTGAAATCACCCAGAGATATTACAAATTGCACCATACAGATCTTGAGATAAGATCTACAGGGCAGCCAGTGTCGTACCACAAACACAACAACCGTCCAAAGTTACTGCACTGTGCCTGCTCAAACTCGTTTTCCAGCACAGTACAACACAACAAGCACTTAATGGCCCCTACTGGCTGCTGACTGGACCTTATTTTCTAAATCCTTACCAAATATTTTATGCAGAAGACTATTTGAGGAGAATTTTCTTCTAAGGGAGAGTTACAGATTCCTCCTTTGCTGGAAAAAGAAGCAAACAGCCTCTGCTCAGAAAAGCACAGCTCACAGCAGCCACCAAACATGTTAGCAACAGCTTAACTGCACTGCTTTTGGACTAACTGGGGAATTTCCCAGAAAAAGGCACTCTGCAGAAGCCAAGCTCAACACTGAGCCTGTCTGCTAAGATATTTTGGATCAGCTTTTCAAGCATCCACCTACATCTTCAAGAATCTACACCTACAAATTAAAGAAAACCTCCCAGACTTCATTACCTGAAGGGTAAACCTGAGAAGCAGCCAGGAATATTTGTTCCCATAAGCTGTGTCTAATATTTAGTATTAAAACATGAAGGAAATTAGTACAAAGTAAGCACTTGTCCAAATCCAAACGCTTGGATTTCATGAATTCCTTAGGGAAACCATGGCAAAGCCTGAACTGCACTTCTGAAAAGAAATCAGAGAATCTGAGGAAGAATCGAATGCACAAATAAGGATTTCAGTAGATTTCTAGTAAACAGGCACTGATGGCGGGGTGGGGAATAAATAAATGATTTGAATGCTCCACAGGTAGCTTGACATTTGAGTCTAAGAGCCATGCCATTTTCTCTCTTTGTCACCTCATCGTTACAGAGCTGCCATCGAACAAAGCTGAGCTGACAGAGCTCTGGGCCGAGCAGCATTACGACTTCATGGCTCAGGGATGGGGAACAAAGCTGGGGCTGAGGCTTACATTTACTGCAAATGTTTCGGGATATGAGGTACTTACAGCAAGTAGCTGGGTTTTAACCACGCCTGTTAACACTCAAATCATAGACGAGACTGCAGAAGACTCAACACAGTGCAAATCACAGCCATTCGTGCTCTGATATATCAACCAAACAAGACCAGATTTCACTCACACCTCTAAGGAAAAGTATGAGTAATGGCAGGATAAGAATGCATGTTACATACTCACTGTCTTCTCCCAAGTGGGCAGCACCTTAGAATTCTGGGGAATACAAAGAGGTGCTGCTTTTAATTGTTTAGGCAGATCTGAAGGATCGCTCATCAGGAAATGGCAAGTGCACATCTCCCTCCTTTAGAAGTCACCCATAAGTTGTTCCTGATAGAAGATTACATTCCACAGTAAAAAAAAAAAAAAAAAAAAAAAGAGCAGAAAAAAACCCAAGAGAATACCGTAAGAAATACTCAGCAGTTTCATACACTTTTTTTGTTGTAAACATATCTTCAAATAATTTATTTTACGGGCTTTGTTTTGCAGCTATTGGTTCACACCTGCCCCACATCATTTCCTTCTCGCAGATAGAAACAGGCAAATCTATCATCATTCAGAAAACAGCTAATTTAACAGTTTCAAAATGCAACTTACTGTGTGGATGGCAAGGCGCCTTTCTCTCCATTTGCATTCATTTTCATTAAAGAAAAAAGCAACTATGAACAAAAGAAAATCAGAAAGATGCAGCTGTACACACAATGTTTCCACTGTCCGTATCAGTGGTACTTCTAGCAGCAGTCTGGTCCAGAACAGAACAGAAATGTGTTACACCACTCTTGCAAAGGCCGGATTTGTGATGTCCCTGGTACTCCTATGCCACATCCCTCATTTCTTAACCCTTCCTGCTGACTCTGAGAACAGCAGCAGGACGCCGGGGCAGTCGGTTCAATCCAGGCAGCCCATAGGGCTGCAGGCTTCTTCCTGCAGAGCAGACTTCCACAAGATTATTCAACAAAGACCATACAAAGATCATGAAGCAACTCTGGCTTGGAGAGGTAATGTCTCAGCAACAAAGCACAAAAACTCTCCTAGAGGCAGTTAAAAATATCTGCCTTTCAAATGAGAACCTAACACAAGTCACTTCAGCATTATTTCTACCAGGGCCACGGAGAGCTCTCACAGCTCATCTCTTCATTGTATCTTTGCAAGGCGCAGTCAAGTGGATGAGAGGAGATTAATTTTCCTGCGCTGCCCAAAGAGCTCTGAACAGGAACACGCTGCTTTCTTCCCTTCCCTGCTCATTCCTTTGATTCCATGTACAGCCTGACAGAATCAAATTCTGCACCCATATCACAGAGGTAAAGAAGGAGTCAGAGAAGGCTGAGAAGTTTTGTCGTGGAGCAGAGAAAGCAGCTATAACAACAGCTGCAACACAAACAGATCTGATGTTTATTTACCTTTTGGCCAGAACTTGACAACCAGGATGGAGCCACGAACAACTCTAGAGTAAAAAACCCCACTGCCTTTCTCATCAGTGGATGATTAAATGAGGAATTAGGTTCCTACTGAAGCCAGTCGGCCCTTAGACTCTGCTGGTAAACCCCCTGTCATCCCTGTCATTCAGCTCTGACTCACATGCAATAGCCATTTCAGTCTCCAGCCTATTCCTTCTTCCTTCCATTCGTTTTATGGTAGGTTAAATATGTACTTTATATATTTAACGAAGAGGATGGCAGACTACAGATGCACGATGCATTCTGACTGCAGCACCGACAGACACACCTGAGTTAGCCTTAGGGAACTTAAATACCTGGGTCAGTGAACCCAATACTGGCAGCACACCTCAGTGCTGGCCAACACATGGGAAGTATTCACACCGTGCAGCAGCACTGAGGCTCGTGTTGCTGCAGCTTTGCCGTAGATGCTGCTGCAGTTTGCTGGACAGAAGCTCACTGTGCTGCAGTCCCAGACCTGGTGGCAGTGCCTGGGCTGTGGAGTGCAGGCTGGTGCAGGGGCTCCTGGCAGGAGCTGCAGCCAGAGCCGAGCAACGTGGCATGGGGTGGAGGAGCAAAGCAACAGGACACCAGAGGCCTTCCAACAGAAACCAGGATGGATGGTGAATTGTAACTACGAGGCCCCAAAGTACTCAATTTGAGATGAGCTTTAATTCTGCTAACCTCAGATGTTAGAAGAAGCCTCTGAGACCTGAAAACTTGTACACTTCTCCCAGGAAATCAGTTATTTCAAGCGATGTTATCTTTCCAGGTTTTACTGACATTTCCTTGAACTGTATAGTATCAAATAATCGAGTTTTCTTTGAAAGACTCTTCTAAAGGTCTCTCTTTAACCAAAGTAGCTACAAAACTTCAGAAATAACTTCTAGTTTACAAATACTTCCTTCTTTACGCAGTACCTTTTCAACTAGCCGTGTGATCAGAAGCTCCGTCTGTTCTGTAACATTCTTCCACGGCTCCACCCAATAAGAACTCCGTAACCCACCTCTCATCAGGCATATCTACACAGGAGGGTCATGATCATGAAACACATGATGGAAAAAAAAACGCTTGAGAATTGTTCAGAACCATGTTAGCATCTTCCTAATCACAGACTCAGGGACACAGAATTGCCTTACCACATACTCAGCACCTGCACATACATTACAGCCATGTAGCACTACAGGTTCTTGACCTCTATGTCAGTCACTGAGTGGCAGCAATTCCTTTGTACCTATGTCTGAATTATGAGATGTAGGGTAAAAATTTCCAAGTATTACTGACTTGTAATTTGTTTATCGCACCTCTCAACTCTCTTAAGTTCAGCATTACATACAAACACACAAATGATGCCCACTAAAATACTTGTGCACGTACCTCACTTCCTTAAATGACCGTTCTGTTCTGATAAGCATACTCCTTTACAAGTTCACTATATTCAATTTCACAAAGAGATGGCTGAAAAAACAGCAGAACGTTTTGTATTTACTGAAAGTACATGGATCAAAATTGAAGTTGCCAGCATTTAAGCGTTCCTTAAACTAAAGCACAGAGCTGCATTTTTAAAACAGATCTTTGTTATGAAACCCACAAAAACACCCTAATCCATGCGTTGCAGCCTCTTTGCTCTAAATCCTCATAGCAGAACCACCGGGTTACTGAAAATGGGCAGTCCAGCGATTAAATATAAACTCTAGTTTCTGCAAAGCAGTCCTTCTCAGGAACAAAAAGAAATAGGAAATGCTGCATATAGGCTCTTCTGGTTATTCCTCAAAATCTCTTGTTCGGAAGGCTGTATCGGTTGTGCTGGCTCAAACTCCCTGTGTGATCGATTCAAACTCCCTGTGTGATCGATACAACACTGCACAGCATTATCGGACAGAGGGGTAGAAGAGCAGGACAGGCTGCTTCCTGGCTTACTGCAGTGTTAACAGACGGAGTGTGCGACACGAGGCCAAGGTCCAAATGAGATCTGACAGAAGCCGGACACACAAGAGCACCCAAATTCTGACACACGCTATTCAGAGAGATATTTAGGAGTTGCAGTCCTGCCTTCAAACTCACCCACAAGGCCAGGAGAGGTGAGAGCACTGCTCACCCACACCTGCAGTCTGCGTGAGTTCGGCTCTGCTCCCGCAGCTGCCCAGATCCGCGGGCACACGGCGCGTCTGTTCCGCCGCTGCGGGGTGCAGCAGCGCACAGCCGGGTCAGCAGAGCCACGCACCCCTCACTGCGGTGTTTCATACCCTAATGAGCGCGGGGAATTCCCCAGCGACGAGCCGAACGATGGGTTTCTGAGAGGTGCACGCCCGGCATGCACGCAGGGAGCGGGCAGCGCCGCTCCTATTGTCTGCCTGCAGCCAGCCGAAAACCGAGCGTGGGGAGGACGGAGCATTACTACCTCACACCCACTGCGCCCACAGACAGAAACTAAGCACCGGCACGCACGGGCGGGAAGCGAAGGAAAAAAAAAAAAAAAGAAGTAAAGAAAGAAAGAAAGAAAGAAAAGAGTAAGAAGTTGGCGTCACCCGTCTCGGCGATCCGGGAACGAGCCGAGCCCGCGTCCCAGCGAGGGCAGAGGGCACACGAGCTCGCCGCCCCTCATCTCCTCGCACGGGACACAGCCCCGCGCCGGCCGCCGGACCTGCCCGCCCCTGTCCCGCGCTTGGCGGAGGACCCGGCCCCATCCCGGCACCGCCGGGGTTCGGCTCCCCGAACCGACAAAGCTCCCGGGCCCGAGCTCGGCCCGCGGCCCCAGCACGGAGGCGCCCCGCGGAGGAGTTCCGCCGCCGCCGCCGCCGCGCCCCTCCCCGGGCCGCCCTCCCCTCGCGGAGAGCCCGGCCGCAGCCCCACTCCCCGCCGGGAGCCCCACGGAAGCCGGATCCCGTCTCGCTTCCTCATTCACACCGCGCCGGGAGGGGCGGGGAGCGCGGAACGGGACGGTGCCGCTGCGCCGGGATCCAGATGCCGGCACTCACCGCTCCGCGGAGCCGCCGCCGAGTTCCGGGCACGATCCCGGCGGAGATCGAGACAGAAACTGAGCGGCGCAGCAGCGCCCGCCGCCACGGCCCGGCCCCGCCGCTCCCCGCCCCGCGCTCCGCCCACAGGGTGCAGCTGTGGCCTCGCGCTCACCTGCGGCCGCTGAGCTGCGCTCCGCCCCGGAGGTGCTGAGAGCCGGGCGGCTGCGCCCCGCTCCGCTTCGATCTGCTCCGCAGCCCTGCCTTCCCGCTCTGCCCGCTTCGGCCTCCGCCCCTGGGGCAGCGCGGTGCCTGGCCGCGCCCGGAGCGGTGCCGCCGACGCCGTGCCGCGCCGCGCCTGAGGCGAGGGAACGGCTTTCGTTGGCCCGGGCGTGAGGCGCGTGCGGGGCTGAGGAGCCGCAGCCCAGCTGCTGTGCGCCCTTGCCCTGCGGGGAGTGGCTTTCAAGTTTCCTCGCCGCTTTGCCGCGCTTCCTCTTCCAGGCTCTCACTTGAAGTAGTGTTTTGGTGGCTTAAGAGCCGTGGGTGTCGTTAGAGAGGCGGGGACGAAGCCGGGCGGGCTCCCCGCGGTGGCAGGTGAGGTGTGAAGGGCTGGGCTGCGCTGCGCACAGGAATTTGTGGAGCATAAGAGGAGAGAGCATGGAATGACAGCATGCCCCGAGTCGGAAGGGAACCGTGTGGATCGTAGATTCCAACTCCCGGCTCCACACGCGAGGCCATGTATCTATGTGCTGCAGATGATTATTAACTCGGTCAGCTCAGTGCCACGAGCACAAGAGAGCCTGTTCACACCCACCGCCCTCTGCTGCAGAGCCTTTTCCTGATAGCCAGCCTGAACGTCTTCTGCCCAAAGCACACTTTTGTCATCGTTTTCTAACTCATCCTGGTAATCCTATTACTAAGTCAAGTGTAATTACTCTTACATGTTCATCTGGAGTGATGTCATTCTGCTCCAGCAGAAAGCAGTCCTGAAACTCCCGAATTTTTTCTGGCACGACAGTAATGGCAGGTGTTTTTTCAGGTGGGTGCCGGGGTGCTGCTGAGGGCTGTGACCGACCGTCACAAGGATGCAGACATCTCTGAAAGCCGGGTCCCACCTGCGTGGTGTCCAGCTTCTTCCCTGAAGGTTTCACATCATACTCACAAGGTGATGTGGGAGGTCAAATCTGCCAAATCTGGATGGCTATAATGAGTATATAAATCAACCTTCTTGATGTATTTTTTTACATATATGCAGAGTTTAAAGTAACTTACTTTGAAAGGAAAATTCCACAAGCTGAGAGTTGTAGTAGGTGATAATCTGGGTGAAAGCAAGACAGTAGAAGAGTCTTTGGTCACTTCCTTTTTACTTTTGCTTCAGATGAACTATGCTCACTTTGTACATTTCTTAGACCTATTTTAGTGGCTGGGTTTTTATTTGAATTTTGTTTTTAGCCTGAGAATCTGAATGATGTTTGAGTGCTTTGGAACAGAACTAACAGAATTAACCATAATGTAACAAAACATGCGTGAGGGCACCAATTTTAAAATTACGCACACTGCTTCTGAAATTTGAGGAACTTGATATGCGTGAGCAACTCATGAATACTGAGTTTACAAGAGCAAAACTAAAACTACTTTGAATGAGAAGGAAAAAGCAGAAACTAATTCTGGCAGAGTGATTTTCCTTTGCCAGGCTTCACTGGATTTCATTTAATGCAGCATTCTTAACGTTGCAGCAAGCCATTTGTTAATGACTATTAATCATTTAGAGTGTCATTTAGCCAAAGTCCTTCTGAAACAGACAGTCCTTCCTGTCCTGGACTGTGAAAACTGCGTAAGGCTAAAGAGGTTTGCCTCTTCTGCCTTTGCTTAGTCTGTCAGTTGGTTCAACTTTGTCTTTATTCAGTCCTAATTAAAAGTTTGGCCTGTAGGAAATGGAGAATATTCTCATCTACTAGAGAAATATGGCTTTAGAAACTTGGGATGTTTCATGGTACTAAGAGACTCTCTTGCTGACTGATTATGTTCTGTAATTTTCCTTTTAAAACTTTGCAGTGCAGTGGTAACGCTCCTGGTGTTGCTGCTCAGCGAGGGTTCCTTCAGCAGAACAGAATCCCAGTGCAGCTGAGGAGGCTTTATCACTATATTCTGCATTCAGTGACATTGAGGAGGGGATGAGAACCAGTTACTGTTGGCCAGCATTTTGCAGTGTTCTGTGTCAGCTTCTAGGTGAATATTATGGTGTGCTCTATTTCAGTGAGATTTCAGGGGAACTCTTGGGGAGGGGTGGGAGAAAAGGTGCATCAGGGAAACAGCGATGTGGAGAAGGACAGGGATGTGAATGTTTCTGCCTTCCATTGTTCAGAAATGTGCCTGGTGATATTTTAAATCATCCTGAGTCTTTTTTTTCTTCTTCATGTTTCATCTCCTTAGTAGTTGAATACACAGCACCATATCTCCTGAGTCTGAAGGGGGGAACTGCTTCAGCACAGAGCAGTGTGTGGACAAGGTGTGCTACCAAACCAGAGCCTTCTGCTGCTGGCTTCTTCTGAATTCTTCCATTCAGGAAATCTGCTCTGCCTGAAGCTGCTTCATTTTTGGCGTGTGGCATGATGAGGTTGGGTTATGATGAGAGTGAGCAATTTCATGAGCATATATTAAAAAGGAAAGTGAGAAATTAAAATTTCTTCAGCAAGGCCTAAGTCATAGCAGTAGCAGAGGGTAAGAACCAGTTCTCTTGAGGTTTCAGAGTCAGATTAGTACAAAACAATTTTCAAAAAGTATGTGATCACCTTTTTTTAAGCTGAACCACTGGTACCTGGTATATAATTCTGATGGTGGATAACTGATTCAAATAACCAAAGATGGTTATTTATGCCAAAGTATCACTTCAGCTTCTATGAGATGAAGAACAGAAAACAGTCGTAGCAGTCATTGCCAACTTCTTTTTCACAGAGCCATAGAGCTTATATAAGCCACAGAGCTTATAAAAGGACTTCACTTGTCTGTCCTTCCTGAGCCTGCACTTGTTTTCTCTTTTCTGCTAGTGGTAGGGGTGTGAAAAAAGGAGACTGGTGATCTAGAACTGATGGGAGTTTCCACCTGTTACCCTTTGCACCAGTCTGTCGTCTGCTGTCTGCATTCTCTTTGAAATGTTTTGATCATCATGCATTGTCATTTATTCATCTTTTTTTTTTTTTTTCTTTTTTTTTTTTTCCTTAAGGTTGTGGCCAAAGACTTGTTTTCTGTACAGTGCTTTTCCTCCAGGTTTTCATGGCTGTGTTTCTTTTTGTTGTATTTTTTTTTCCTCCTCCCCAGGAACATGAGCATTTTGTGGATCAGCAATGACAGAAGTAGGTACCGAATTTGGTACTGTGAGGATCTGGCTGCCACATACATCTGATCTGCTTGCTGTACGTGTTTGGACTGATGCCCTATTGAAACAGGAGCGAGCCCTCCTTTTCTGAAGTCTTGAAATTTTAGGGATTCTTTTGATGGCAGTATAAATTAATTTCTACAGATTACTTTAGCTTTTGTACTGACGAAGGAAGGATTTCACCTTTCTGTTAGTCAGCTTGCCATTTACTGGGACATGCAGCTGAGTTGGGCTTTCCTACCCTGCAGTGGTTTGCTGCTGTGCCCCTGCAGAGCTGCAGCTGGGTGGAGTGACACACTGTGGTTAGGTTGCTACATGTAGGAGGTGCTAGAATCTCTTTGTTTAAATTTATTATGTTTTTAGAACTTGTAGTTGCATCATATTCTGTGCTTACTATACTTTAAAACAATGGATGCATTTTGTTTTTCCTGGGGATGAGATGTATAAGCTAGGCAACTTATGTCCCAGGTTCTGTGGCGTTCTGATGTAAGAGGAAAGCGTGCAGATTTATATGTATTTGTGTATGCAACTTAGTGCAGAGTGGTTTTGGTTATCAGATGTTAGTCTTACAAATGTGAGATTAAAACTGAGATACACATTATGTCTCAACTGCTCTGCAGTTATCTGAGCTTATCTGAGCAAATTTTTTTGTAAGATACACTGACAGATGAGGCAAGAAAATGCCTTCCTGACAGTTTGAGATTCCTGCCTTGGGAGCATTGCTTATGTTTGTTTTTTAAGGCCTTTGTGCTTGAAGCAGGTATTAACTATGTGACAATCTTGGGCACTTTTTCCCTCTTAAATGAAATAAATTTCACATGCTTCTATAGAAGATTTGCAAATGTGATCTGCATTTCCCCAAAAATAGGAAATTTGGGCTACAAGTAAAAGGAGCCACAGAATCTCTTAAGATTTTATCAGTATTTCTTCTGCCTTGCTTTTGCTGAGGATAGCAGGCTGATAACTGCATTTTGAACGTGTGAGGCTGTCAGAGTAACTTAGTTAAATCTGTTCTTTCAGAAGAATAGACGTTAAGAATGACTTTGCACACATCTCCTTAGCGTTCAGGTTCAATGCTCTGGCTGTCAGTGTTGACTCTGAACAACCCAGAGGGTTTTGCTTTCCCCTGTGATAGGTTTACTTTGCAAAGTGAGTCTGATGTAGAAGAAGGATGTGTATGTATTGATGTAGTTTTCTTGCTGACCACAGTCTTATTCCTACTTTAGATTTCTGTGAAAACTGGAGAAAGTTGCAAAGTGGAGTAATGCAAGCATGGTTTTCTCTTGATTTCTTTTTAAGCTTTTTTGAACAGTTCAGAATGATTTTTGTGAACTTCAGGAAATTAAAATCCTGTTTGTGCACATAAGAGACATCATAGATAGGGATTTCATACCTCTGTACTAGCTTGGGCAGAAGAGAGTGATGGTTGTGTTTTGTACAGGTTTTTTCCCCCCTTTCCCTTTTTGGCTTGCAGCTAAAGTTAAAACTAACTCATTAATCAATGAGAATGAGCTGGAGACCATCAAGTCAATGCACTCAGGTCATCACACGATCTCATGGTATTACCTTTGCTTTCGCTGCACACTTGAAATGAAGTCTCAGCAACTGCTGTGCAGTTACCACAGGAGCACAGCTCTGCTGGATATGGCTTTTGCTGCACAGATGATGTTTCAGGAGTGTCAGATATCCAGAGTTTCATCATTCAGGAAATTCTGTCTGGCAAATAATAGTATCTGGTATGATACTAAAACAGTGCACATACATTCATTTTGATTTTAACGCTTTGTCATTTACAGCTATTTTCTTGAGTTTGAGTTAATTGAAAATTTTGGAGGGTTAAGAAAGGAGATGAGTTCAGCTGATCGTGCCGTTGGACTGTCAGTTACAGTGGCAGCAAGGCAGCAATGAGGGGGGAGCATGGCAACACGTCTCCTCTCTGTTTGCACCATGTTTTTCCCCCCGTCTCAACAGCTTAGGAGTGGGAAGGGAAAGAAATCCTTTCCCTGTTCCTTTTTCAGCAGATGAGCAGAGCAGGTGAGGTGCAGGGATAAGAACCACCTCCAGGATGTTTTATTTTCAGATTACTGCAGATAGAAGTTATTAACTAGAATTTCTTCTGTTGGTAAAATATGCAAACCATAGAAGTATTGGTATTTTTTTGATCTATTTGAAGTGCTTTAAGCATACTGTCAGACTGTGCAAACAATAACATGAATCAGTCCCACAGCGTGACTGGAACAAGGCTTTGTTTGCAGAAAGACAAAACGTGCCCTACTGCAACCAGGTGTGAGGATATGGGAGTACCTGATTCTTAGTTTCGTGCTCTGCTGGCATCATTTTAAAGTGTAGTTTGACTGCTGTGAATGAACCGCTTACTCTTGGCAGCAAGTGCCTCTAACGTTTAATTCTCATGTAGTGGTTCTTCCCTGCTTGGGTATTTTTCCCTGCTATAGGCATACTTAATAATGTTGTTTGTAGGTCTTCACGTTCTTCTAGGCTGTACCTCTTCATCCTTCTGTTTGCCTTTACTCTGGCAAGTACTCATTAGACCATAATTGTGTTACGATAATTGCTTAGTTGGATTTATTTTTATTGGTACAGCAACTGCTGTTATCAAAAGCTGAGCACAGTATCGTTGAAACGAGGTAGCACGTGAGATAACTCCCAGTAAACCTTTAAAATGAAAGCAAATACCAGTAATTAAACTACAGTTTGTGTATTGTTTGCATGGGAGGAGGGTGGAACAAAGATTGGAGTTGCCTTCCCCAGGCACATCACAGCTACATTGAAGCACAGAGGGAAAGTTTCGTGTTGTGGATGGCTTTATAATGTCATGGCATAGCTGTTGAGTCATGAAATTTCACAGAAAGATGTCAAAATGCTTCTCCTTCCCCACTGTGTCATGGTGAGAGAGAGCATTTGGTGGGAATAGTAGATCTACATTGATCTTGCCAAATAATAAGCAAACCAAACTCCTGCTTGTGCTCACAGCACAGGGAAGGGCAATGTTTGACTTAAAACCTGCTAGAATGGCAATGACAGAATATTTAATTTTTGTTACGTGGCTAAAAATTGATTCATTCCCTGAGGACATAACTGCATAAAAATAAACTGAGGTTGACAGATTATCTGCAGCAGAGTTACTTTACAGAGGCATCTGGAGATTCTGTTGTTACAAATGCCTGTCCTACAGATGTTTCCTGAATACATTCTGGTGCTTAGCTGGTGTCTGAGCCATTGATGGAACTTGGTATTCGTGTCTTATCAAAAACTTCATTTGGGAGGGATTGCAGTTCTGCAATTCAAAAGGATGCAGTTGCTGCTTTTTGATGCCAGTGTGCCTACTGAGTTGTAACACATGGCCTTGCTCTTCCATGCGTTGATGGGATCGCACCCATGCTTCTGGTTGTTGATGACCTGACCCTTATGCATGTGTAGAAGTAGTTTAAAAACGTTCCACGCTTATTTGCTCTGGGATCAATTTTTTTTTTTGTAAGCTAATTATTTTTGTGCATCTCTCCATTATTTTATGACCCCTGACATCTATGAATGGGTCTAACATTTTTCATTAGGCTCTGTGTCCTAAAGCACCACGGATTTTCTTTTCCAATCTGTTCTGAAATAATGATTCATCATTATTCTTCTCATGCTACGGAGAAATCACTGGCCAAGTATTTTTATTTTTAGGCTTCTTGTAGCAATTGGATAGATCAGTATGATGGGAAAGGCATTACAACAAAGGTGTGATGATAGGACTGGCACAATAGAAATGCGGTATAAAGAAAGCAAAAAAATTATTCGCCTGTATCAGAAAATTTCAGGTTCACAGGGGAAAGCCTCACCAAGGAGGGATCTCCAACCACAGACCCTTCCCCATCAGCAGTCAGCACTTCAATGAGGTCAAAGAGAGGTGCAGCCAGGCTCCAACCCTTCCTGTCTCACAGCTGAACTGCCTTCACCTGTGCTCCCAGGGCTGACCAGGTCCTTTCCCCAGGTGCTCAATCAGTGGTTCAGGCTGGGACTCAACAGTTCCCATACAGGTTTCTTTTTTTATTGTTTTTACTTTTTATTGTATTTTTTTATTATTGTTTCATTGTGTTTACTTTTAATTTTTATTCCCCTACTGTCTGCAGAAGTTTCAGAAATGTGAAGGCAAGTTGGTTTTTTTTTTGTTTTTTTTTTAGTATTTCTTTACCATTGTTTGTAGGAAAGGATATATTTTATCTGCAGATTTAAAAGTGTATGGAAGCTTTTATTAGCTGGTTCTACAGAGTGTGCCAGTGATAGAAATCACTTGGAGGAGGAGATGGTAATAGTTGTCATGTTTATCCAAACTTTGTTTTCAGATAGCTGTGAAAGAAAGAAGCTGATCTCTTGTCTAGTTAAATATAGTTTCTTGCTTGCAAGTTTCAGGAAGGGAAAAAGCTGTTCTGAACCTCTACAGGGGCTTCAGACAAACATTGTTTATTCCCTACATTCATGATTTTGTATCTCCTCCATCAGCAGTAGAACAAATTCAGTTGGCTTTTTTTTGTTTGTTTTTGGTACACATAAAGCAGAATTATTTAAAAACTTGTTCGCTCCCCACGTTGTGGCCAGCTTACTGTAGGACCGGGAGCAAACCCCTTAACAGAGTGGCTTGTAGGTACTTGAGGTGAGGTTCCCACTTGAGCTGACATTCTGAGGATAATCTGGTAAATGTGGCATTTGGGAGCCCTGAGCATGATGTGCTCTGTTGGGTGTGTTTGCACTGACAAAAAAATTACAGCCTCAGGATAAGCAGGAAGACGTGGAAGGTGTTTTCTTGAATTGTCACTGTTAGCTGAATTTTGGCTAAAAACTATATTCTCTTTGTAAGGTTTCATTTCATTTGTTATGTTCTTGATAAGTAAGAGGCCTGGGTATTTTTGTGTTTTTTGTAATGTGAATTTGTTTTGCATTTTTTCTTTAGTATCAATAAATTGCAGGTTTTCAGTCTGTTTCCTGGAAGACCAGGAGGGAACTGCTTGTCTTTATCATCATGTAATCATACAAAAAACAAAGTTTCATCTGGTCATGAAGCTCAAAGCATGCAAGTGCACAATTACAGAGCAATTGCTTTGTACTGGAACTGTAACAGCACTCCTAGTTCTCACTTCACTTATCTGTAAGAAGTACAGAGTTGTCAGTGCTGTTCCAGGTACCCTGAGGAATTATGTTGACAGTTGTGTTGATGTTCCCTAGGAGCTCTGAAAAAAGTCATTCAGCTCTCTCTTTTTTTCCTTTCTTCCTTTTTTTTTTTTAATATAATAATGTCATGTCTTGGTGTTTAAATATCTTTCATGTTGGAAAGTGGGATGTAGGGATATATTCAGTTTCAGGTTCCCTTTTATGAGTAACTTCATATGCTTCTTTAGAAAGCAGGGCTTCCTTACTAGCAATTCAGAGCACTTGACCAAGGTTTCTGTTCTGACTCGTCGGCTTTGCACCAGGTAGAGAGAATTAAAGGCAAATGTGAGAATACCTTATGGCTCCCATAGGAAGAAAAACCAACCGGTGCCACTCTCTACCACTTCTGAGTTGTTACCAAACATCTGTAAGATCAGCATCGTTTGACTTACATGGGAGCAGCCAGAAAGTCTGAGCAGAGACATTCCTGTGCACACCAGGTGAAGGGGAGATGGTGTGTTTTGTGTAGGTGCTGATTGCTGATGTGGATACTTGGCGTGGATAGTTGAGTAGAACTTAACTAATTGGGGTGCTTTTGTGGAGCGAAAGGAAGAACTGCAGGAACAGCACAGTGCTGCACCAGAGGAGATTCAGACTGGATATTGGGAGAACTTTCTCTCCAAGTATGGACGAACACCAGAACAGCTTCCTAGAGAGATGGTTGATGCCACTTGGCCTGTCAGAGTTCAGGAGGCATTTGGACAGTGTCCTCAACATGAATGGACTTGTGCTTAGCCCTGCAGTTGTCAATCAGTTAGATTTGATAATCTTTGTAGGCCTCTTCCAAATGATGTATTACAAACACGGCCAATTTTCTTTCTCTTTTTTCGAGTTACATAAGCTCAGCGAAGGCTTTCTGTGCTTGAGAGGGATGCGGGATAAGTGGAGAATGAATAAGAGGGCAATGTCCTTTTGGCAGCTGGAGCTGTTGTGATAATTCCAGCATGCATGAAACAGCCTAATGTGCAGAGATTTAATTAAATGAGATTGCGGTCACATTTGGAGTTCAAGAGGTTCAGTTTGCCTTTGTCTGTGTCTTTGTGACTATGTGCAATTAAGCTTGAAATACTTCAGTATGACGTCTGTGAGTGTACAATAAAGGACAGCCATGCGTGTCATCTACTGCAGTTGCTTTTCTGAAGGTAAACTTGTTTGAGTGTCCCTAGGTGTAAGTTCTCAAGCTGATCAGACATACTGTCAATATAAACGTTTCTGGGATCAAGCTTGCTTTTCTCATGAATTGAGTCCTGATTCTGCTGATGTGGAGATGGGAGGAACAAAAGATTTCAAAGTGCTGTTGCTATTCTGAAACAATCAAGTCTTAATTTTAGAAGTACTACTTTAAGAACTGCTTACAAGCCACCTTGTTTGATATGTTTGTGATACTGTAGTAAATTACGGAATTACAGTAGCCTACCAGAAGACCTGAATGTCATTGTAACTTGAACTCAAACTTGCTTTGTTTACTGGCAGTATGGAGCCTGGAAAATGGGCACTTGAGTACTGAGGCCTGCTACCATGTGCTTTCAGCTACATGCAAGTCTGAGCCTGAATCTGGGATCTGTTTGCATGTGAATTCAAATGCTCCAGAATCAATCTGTCCATTCTTTAACTGATTATTTTCTTCTTTGAGATTGACCTGGACAGGCTGGAGAGTTGGGCAGAGAGGAGCCAGATGAGGTTTAACAAAAGCAAGTATAGAGTCTTGTGCCAAGGGAGAGATAACTACGTGCACCATCCCCAGGCTGGGGGATGACTTGTTGGAGAGGAGCTCCGCAGAGAAAGACCTGGCTGTCCTGGTCTGGGGAGCCTGCTTTGCGGGGGGGTTGGACTGGATGATCTCTAGAGGTCCCTTCCAACCCCTACAATTCTGTGACTGCTGGCTTTGTTTTCCATAGCATACCTTTCTGTTGGATATTCTTTCTGTTGTTATTATTTGTATGTTTCTCTGTTCTTCTCTACTTTCTTCCCCATCTGTTCTTTTGCTCTGTTCCTCTTCTTCCTTCCTTCCTTCTTCTATAGGTATTTCTTCATACAGTGTGCCTATAGTTCTCATACAGCTTCTTGTGAACAAACGGTGACAAGACAGAACTTTGTAGGTGGCTTACACAGATGTTTCAGGTGGAGATAAAATCCCTGACTCTTCAATTGACTCCAGGACAGATGAGTGTTGCTAGAATGGAGACACACAGCTTGCGTGCCTCTTTTCAGATTGCATTGCTTTGTATCTCTGCCTGACATCTCTCAGGAGAAATTAAATCTGCTGAGAATAGCTAATTCTGTTCTTAATTGCTTTTTTAATCTATGAATCACCATTAGTCAAGATCCATGCCAAAACAGGAGCGCTATTTTGAACTGGTTGGAGTAATCCATTGTGTGTGCTCTCTAATGAGGTCTGGGAGAATTTATTTTTAATCTGCAAGTGCAAATTGTTTTTATTTAGGTATGGAGGCAAAGAAGATGAAAAGTCAAGATGTGCAGAGAAGAAACTGTGTGAGTGCTGCAGGCTGTATTACTTGGATGCAAATTTATTTTTAATGCAAGCTTTTCTTCAGATGATGGGATACTTAGATGAAATAAAGATTAAAAAATAAAATCAAATCTTTATGATAAGATGCTATGGTTGATGAAGGTAAACAAATTGTAATTAACTTACAAAAGACTAACAAAATAGAAGCACATGAGTACAGTCATTACAAACTAAGAAGGCAAGAGCATCTGGTTCTTCTGAAGTGAATTCCTTGCAGGTGCTCACCAGGTTTTAGAGAAGGTACAATGTCAGAGTTAAAAAAGTTAGTTTAGTAAAAAATAAAATAAAAAAAAGAGTTAAATAGTTTGAGTGAACAACTGTGTAGGCACAGCAGAAACTTGACGGTATGGTAGGTATTAAAATTCATTTATGATAAGTTATCATGGGATTTCCTGTGAAGTGTATATATTTCACCTACTTGAATGCACAATATTTGAGAAGATTATTAGTATGTAGCAAATGCCAACACATACAAATTGGCAGTTATTGTAAAACATGGCTTCTTAGCTCTACTGCCTGTAACTGTCACAGAATAGTTAACTATCACAGAACCACAGCAGGGTTGGGTTGGAAAGGACCCCCCAGCCCCACCCCTGCCACGGTCTGGCTGCCCCCAGCTCGGGCTGCCCAGGGCCCCTGCATGGCCTGGGGCACCTCCAGGGATGGCACCCACAGCTCTGGGCAGCACTGCGCCCTCTGAGTGAAGAATTTCCCCCTCACATCTCATCTCGATCTCCCCTCTTTTAGTTGACTAGCAGCTCCCCTTGTCTCGTTGCTTTCTGCCTGCAGAAGTCATTGCTCTCCAGTGACTATAGATCTCAGCAGTTCTGCTGTGTGCTGCGGTTTACATATGCTGAACATCCATCATTCACTTCTTGCCTGTTAGCTGTTCTTTTAAACATTTTTATTTGTCCACAGTACTGAGCCTGTGTGCTTTTTGATTTCATGTGCCGGTTCTGAACATAAGGGTAGATGCTACCTGTCCTTTTATTAATTATTAACATCACATTTGTTGCACTTGGACTTATTTACTTTTTGCATTCTTAGTACATCCATGTAAAATAGTGATGAATGATGGTGTCCCAATGGCAGACAAACACTGTTAGTTGTCTGAGTTGTGAACAACAGTTAACATTTCAGAACACAGTTTGTCAACAGGAATGCTTACGAGCTCTGAAACTTGTGTATCTAAAATACATGAAAGGGTTTCTTTCCATTGCAGAGGTAGTGCATTGGCTGCAGTGACGTAGGAAAGTGGCATAGGAGAAGAACTGGTCTGATTTGTTATGCTGAGCAATAGTGAAATTGAAAGGCAAAGTGATAATTGTGTCCGCTAGTAACTCACCTAGAAAATCAAGCAAAAGTTGTTTAAGTTAGTGGATAAACTGAGAACTTTCTGACAGCTTAAATTCTTTTGACAAACAAGATTTTGCAGGATTTCTGTAAACAATTCTAATGGAGCTCATGAAACTGGCCCAGAAATGCATTTTTTTTAATACAGCTGTGAGGGGGGGGAGAAAAATCTGCGGTGTTTTTTTTTTTTTCTTTGAGAAAAGTGATCTGCTAATGACTAGGGAAGGTCAGCTGGAATGCTGTCCCATTCAGGACAAGCTCGTTGCCCTCTCAGCTATTAACTGTCTGCAGATTGAGGGATGCTTCCTTGGGCATTAGGAATAATTATCTTTTGAATTTATTCCTCTTTTTAATACCAGTAGTGTTTTGGTTTTGGCAAAATGCATCCTGTGTTTTAGTAACAGGAATTAAAGAAAACCTCAGCAAATGGAGTCCTTTCAGGTAGCAATTTGCTGCCAGAAAGGTACTCTGTTTTCTTCAGTGCTTCATTAGCAGGAGGTTACAAAAACACTTCCGTGAGAATATTGCAGGGACATCAAAGAAACTGAGGAACTAAAGCAGCTCTTAGCTAAAACTATTCACTGGACAGCATGGAATTATAATTTTATGTCTGAAATTGAACCACATTTGACAGAATCGTTCCAGATCACTCTGCTTTTCTCTTTTTGACATAAGCACAAAGCTGTTGCTCAGAGCTTAGCATTATTATGTGGTTATGGGTCTTGGCTCAAAGTTCAATCACAGGTCTATTTCCTGAGAATTTAATTAATAATTCAGTGACATTGGAATATGCGATGAATTTGGGACAACTAATTAGATTTGTATTAATGTCTGCAGCGTACTGCTACTGTAAAGAGAAACTCATAGACTGAGGCCTACTTTGCAGGGATGCTTTAAAGCATTACTCTTAAGACCTTTTCATAACCCAGCACAGCAGCATCCCAGTCTTCATAAGATTCCTATTGAAAACCAATCCTTTCCAGGCACAGTGGATGTGCATTATGATACGTTTTTCTTTCATATGTGATATATTAAACACTACATGAGTACATAACGGCTCTGCAAGCTGCTGCAAGTTTCACCATGATAGAGAAAAGCTCGTAAGCTGCTTCCCTGCAGTTCAGTGCAGCACTGAGCTCAGTACCAGCTTGTCTTGCTTTCCAGTACTGATTAACAGTTTAATAGGCAATTTAGTTGTCATATTGCAGGCAGAAGCTGGTGGAAAGAAATGTCTTAGCTGTCACGTGGAGTAGATTGGAAAGGCTGGGCTCGCTTTTTCTTTACTCTCTATCTGTAATCTCACTGTTACCCCAGTGAGGAGGAAGCAGTCCAGTTCAGTAAAGGTGGGGGCTGACTTCATTTAAGCCTGTATTGGGGTGTGTGTGTGTGTGTGTGTGTGTGTGTGTGTGTGTGTGTGTGTGTGGTGGGGCCATAAGAGAGCCTGGCATCAGTGTGAGAATGTTGGTGCAGGTGCACTGCTGAGGAAACCCAATGGAATGGCTGTGGCCACCTAATGCTTCCACACAAACCCCCAGCCCCCTACATTAAAAAATACTTTTAGCAGATCGTTTAAAAGAATATTTTTTTCAGTCTAGATTTGTGTATTTGCGACCATTCTTATTTAAAGGGTTAGGAAAGTCAAAGAGTCCAACTTAGGCAGGGTTGTGGAGACTGCTAACTACCATGACTTGAGTAGCAGTTTAATTGTTGTCCTTGTGCTGGTTTCTTTGTTTTTATATCATGTCTTTACCCTGCTTTCTAGAGATTTTTGTTACTTCAGTGAGTATTTGAGAGAAGCAAATGGCTCTTCAGGGTTCTGATTCATGTTTTATTCAACACTGCAAATGAGGAAAGCTGGTTGGACCAGTATCGTGCTTCACCTGGGAGAAATAGTCTTCTGTGAGCCCAGTAGGTTGGAGTGTGTTTTGGAATATAAGCTATCTGGAGACAGGGACAGCTGTTATGTGATCACCTTCTTTCTCTGTAAGATGAAGATAAAACCAGTTACCACGTGTTTTAAGTTCATTGCTGTCTCTAGAGGAAACCTTTCCTTACTGTTATGTATTAATAGATTAAGTTCAGATGCAGGGCAAGTAGAAAGAATTGCAGAGATAAAGAAACCACACCTGGGTCTGCAATAGCTGAATCTGTGCAGGTTTCTAGCTGCTGCTGTTCAGAAGGCATCACCCTAGAGCACAGGCTTGGAGGATATGATGCCTACTTGCTTGTCAACTTGTGCTTCAGAATAGCATGTTATGTATGAAGGACCTTCATAGAACATGAAGTAAATTGACATTTTCCTTTTTTTTTTTTTTAGCATAAGTTTTATGAATTTTATGTATTTTTTTTAGTTATAAGCTATTATTATATATATATAGCTATTATATATTAGCTATTATATATTATATATAGCTATTATATATTTTTAGTTATAAGCTATTATTTAGTTGTAAGTTATAATTATTATAAGTAATATATGTTATAATTATTATTTTTAAGTGCAATATGTTAAGTGTTATATGGAGTACAAGAATGGAACGGATGCTCAGACCTCTGCATTCTCTTGTGATTTTGTTCTCTGCTTGTTGCCAGTATATGAGCTGTCATTTATAACCTTGGTAACTTAAAACTTTGGTCTGGACCACTGATTGTTCCAAAATGAGTTATGATACAATTCTGCCAGTGTTCAGGTGGGGTCCTGAGATACTTGGCTTTCCATGCTTTGACTGTAGGAGGTGCAAGACAAGGAGCAGCATCTGAAAGGCACAGCTTTGTGGAAAGGCTCTTACAGTTCTGTCAGGACCTCAATGCAGCACTGCACAACACTGCAGAGCACTCCGGTGAACTGAAGTACTTGATCAGACTTCAAAGGTCAGCGTTCCTCATAAGGAGAAGCAGAAACGTTTTTTGCAGTGGGAAAAACATTATAAAGAGCAATTAGAGTAGAGAACCCTGAGCTGCATCTGCTGTAAACTTCATTTCAAAGCACTGAAGTCTAGAACTTGCATGTTACTGTGTGGCGTCAGCTCAGACATGTAAAGTACAGGTAAGGAACTTCAAATATAAAATCATTCATACAAATAATCCCCAGGGGACACAAAGGAATGCAGGTCTCGCTGAAGGCAAACAGCATCTATAGACAAAAGGCCATGTGTCAGAGACCTTTTCCTGTTGTTTCATTTACAGAGCAAACAAACATCTTAAATGATACTCCCAAAAGAGAATTATACCAAGGCAGTGGTGCACAGGCATGTATTGAAGTGCTCTTAGTACTTGTAAACACAGTCAAATCAAATGGAAATACAGTGCAGAGTTCACTTCCAAAGGTCTTAAAGTTTGTTTTTTTTTTTCTGTCAAGATCTGATTGTTCAGGGTGTCAGTTTCATCCCTTGCCTTGTAACTCTTGCTCATCGCCACCATCAGTTGCACTTTCAGAATGGTTTCTCTCACAGAACAGGATCTGTTTGTCCCAGACTTGCAGGATGGCTGAGGCTCACGCTTCTCATTTCCATGTAGGGAAAACAGTCTTGTATTTTTTGCAAATGTAGCTGCGGGAGAAAGTAAATCAAGTTTGTCTTTGATGTCAGGAATGAAGTACAGGGAGCTGTGGTCACTTCCCAGTGAAGGGACATCAAGGTAATTAGGCATCTTGAAGTATGTTACACTTGATGAATCGGCATATTGAATCTCACTGAAATGTGAGTGGGTTTTTTGGGTGGTTTTCGTCTGCATCCGTATTATTTTGTTTC
The DNA here is from genome assembly GCF_019232065.1 of Centrocercus urophasianus. Lineage (NCBI taxonomy): Eukaryota > Metazoa > Chordata > Aves > Galliformes > Phasianidae > Centrocercus > Centrocercus urophasianus. Next base: position 18,586,872 of record NW_024884778.1, on the reverse strand, counting down.
CCTGTCTGATGTTCTTTCTAAGGTTTGTGTGGCTGTGTTACTATGTGATTCTTCTGTTGTTGGTGAATAAGGTTTTCAGGTATTGGGTGGAACATTTCCCTTGAGTCCACAATAATAGTTTAAATATTAGTTTATTAATTTTTTTCCACTGGTGCACAGCAGAGGTAAAAGGAGTTCATCTGTCCTTGCACTTGAGGCCTGATTTATGTGTCCTTGCCTTCCACTCGTGACCAGCTCCTGTTCTGTAAGGTGCTTTCCTAAGTAGCTTAAATAAAATCTGAGCTTCATAAATAGGGAGCAAGGTGATTGTTTAACAAGGAATGCCACTGTTTTCCAAATCCTATTACGTTCCTTACCAAGTACGCTTGTCATGTGAACCCTTTTGTTTTCTGTTTGTGCTTTACTACAAGCAGAAGTAGATTTGATAAACCATAGGAGAAAAGAAATCAGGATGTTGCATTCTAACTGGGTGAAACTTTGCAGAAGTGTGGAAGAACACGTTTTTCATCATGTGATTCTTTCCTGTTGTAGTTGCTCTCATGCTCATAGCCTGTGACAGCCTAATGGCTGTCAAATTTCACCTTGAAACTGACACGGCATCGCAGCTGATTGTTTTGCTGTTCAAGTTATTAGAAAAAAGCCGTATCTAAACTATGAAAAGCAGGGGTTCTTTGCTTTCTAAACATTTGGAGTGTGTTTGGGTCATAGCTTGATGCTTTTGTCCTGCGGCAGTGGTAGCTAGAAACTTCTCTTACGTGATAGATGACGTTCTTGTGCAGTCATCTGAATTTGACATCTCAGTTTTCAGGAGAAAAATCTTCAGTTATTAATATTGCTTTACTATGATTGTATCTGGTAATGAACCCTTGTCACCAACCCTGTGTGAATTCAGAAAATGAATGATTTGAAAAATAACAAACGTGACAAAAGCCATAAGGGGGAGAGAAAAAGTAGGATGTATGACTGAATAATGTAGACAGTGGCACAGAGTAGGTGGTTTATTACTATAACTTCTAAAATCCTGGTTGTGGGCTTATGCTGGGAGAGGCTTATGTAAATCAAAAGGGAAGGATGGTCCTTGGTAAAGGGGCAGGTGAGTGACTGTGAGTGAGCGATGCTAATGAGGAGTGAAACTGATTGAAGAGGCTGATAAGGGGGTAGGGAGATATTTAGCATAAAGAAATCTTCAGAGTAGGACAGAAAGTCCAGGCCAAGTTAGAATGACCTCAGTCTGTCTGTAAGTTCCTTCCTTAGTGGATTTTGCTGGCTAGAGGTGTCAGGTGTTTTTCAGAAAATGTAAAGCCCACAGCACCTTGATATCGCAGGTGTGAGAACTACTGACAGAGACTGCTGGCTCTCTTTCGTGGGAAGGCTTTCAAACAGAACTAGGCACAGCCTTTTGTTTCTTTGCACTACCTGTGGTCTGTCCATTTACGTTGGGCTACTTAGTACTGAATGTGCAGCTCCGGGGTTCATCAGCAATGAATCAAGTGAAATGATGGATAATTCTCATACTCTCTAAACAATAAATATTTGAAATAACAAAAGTTTCATTTCTCCTAAGTCTTTCCTAGGCAAAAATTTATTTAATACTACATAACTATGTACAGCATGTCACTAAAAATCTCATCTCACTCACATGCATTTCAAAGTGCTCTGAGGACTTTTTATCGTTCTTCATTTGCCTCAGAGTCAGCCAGCAAGGTTTTGATTGGGGCATTGATAATGAAAACCAGTGTTTCCATCTGGTTTCTGTAGCCTGAGGAAGAAGCAGAAATCAAGTGAGAAAATACTTTTTTTTTCCTCTGAGGGTTTAAGGTCAATGGGAATGAACTTTATGAACTTCAGTCAGATTAAAATTGAACTACATTTGCTTTACCCTGTCTGCCCAAGTCACCATAAATCCTTGTATTGTCTTTTTGTGCCTGTGTATTGACATATCTGTTTTTTTCAAAAGGAACTAATATGCTTGGCTAGCAGTACATAATTTCAATGAAACTGACTCAGCAAACTGAAAGTTGGTTTTTTAATTAGTCCCAGTAAAATCTGGTAGCAAAGTCTCGTGACCAGAGAGAGGTTTCACAATGTGTAGAACCAGTGTGCTTTACAGTGAGTTGCTAGAGACCAAGTTGGAGATGAAAAGCAAAAGCTGATGGACAAGTTTAATACAGTTGGTGACAGTTCTGTCCTGTGACTTCAGTGGTGCAGAGTCACTTCCTTTAAAATCTGCATACAGAAGATTGCTGAGCCAGATGGATGACCTCCTAAGTAGAAGAGTGAAGAAAATCCCTGAGTTTAGGATGGGATCTACTTGTTTTAATCTGTAGAGGAAGTCTTAGAATTGTATGAAGCCTTTGGCTACAGCACAGGCTGATAAATTCAGCTGTAATTATGGTGATTCTGATGACAGTCCTCTGGTGAAGGTGATTTTCCCCCTCTGCACTGCTCTTGTGAGGCCCCATCTGCAGTCCTGTGTCCAGGGCTGGAGCCCCCAGTACAAGAAAGACAGAGAAGTGATGGAGAGAGTCCAGGGGAGCCACAAAGATGATCGGAGACTGGAGCAGCTCCACTATGAAGACAGGCTGAGGCAGCTGGGCTTGTTCAGCCTGGAGAAGAGAAGGCTGTGGGGTGACCTCATTGCAGCCTTCAGTACCTAAAGGGAGCCTACAAACAGGAGGGGAATCAACTCTTGGAAAGGGTAGATAATAGCAGGACAAGGGGAAATGGCTTGACGTTGAGGGAGGGAAGACTGAGGTTGGATGTCAGGGGGAAGTTCTTTACAGAGAGAGTGGTGAGGTGCTGTAACAGCTGCCCAGAGAGGTTGTGGATGCCCCGTCCATCCCTGGAGGTGTTCAAGGCCAGGTTGGATGGGGCCCTGGGCAGCCTGGGCTGCTATGAAATGGGGAGGTTGGTGGTCCTGCATGTGGCAGGGGGTTGGAGATTCGTGATCCTTGAGGTCCCTTCCAACGCTGGCCATTCTGTAAGTGGTAATTCAAGTTACACTGCCAAAGTGTATCACAGTGCAGTGCTACTGGCCTGTTTTTCCGTTCTAGTGGTTTCACCAACATGGATGATTCTGTGTCCAGTTTCAGTCTTTGTGCAGTGTTATTTTGTGTGCTAAATAGGCAACTGCTGTCCTCCACACCGCCCATGAGGTAGGTATGCATGTTTTACTCAGTGTACATTTGACACATTTTACAGTGAAATCAATATGCCTTAGGCCATTAAGCATATGGTCTGAATTTGATTTTCTGTACCAATAAAGTAAGCTTTTCTTTGGAGAAATTTGAGTGCTATAATCTAAACAAGCAAATCCTGTAATAAAATGCATACAGGGCAAACTGTCCTAGTAGTACATACCTGTACTTCTGTTTATCAACTAAATATGAAGTAGTGTTTCTATCACTGTGTGTCAATAGTCCAGTGACTGGACTTAGAAGGCATGCCAGTTTGCTCCTGTAAGTATACCTAACTTTGAAGAATATTTAGTTTTCAAAAACAGACTGTTTCATAGGGCTCCTTGAATCAATTTCGTGAATTTGGTTTTAAATGTCTCAAGCAACGTGAAAAAGGAAACTCCCCATAAAAATCACAGAATCACAGAATTGTAGGGGTTGGAAGGGACCTCCAGGGATCATTGAGTCCAACCCCCCTGCCAAAGCAGTTCCCTACACCAGGTCACACAGGTACCTGTTATGCAGAGTTTTCTAACTTTCTTGCTTGTCTGGCAGTGATTCAGCCTGGTTGATGTTCACTCAGGTATAATTCTTGTGTGTCCTGTTTTCATGTTTAGGCTGTGATACCATGTCCCTGGAGGTGCTCTCAGCTGGGCTGGATGGGGCCCTGGCCAATCTGACTTAGTGCACAATCTAGCGGTAGGCAACCCTGATTGCAGCAGGGGGGTTGGAGCTTGGTGATCTTGGGCCCTGCCTGTCCCTTCTAAAAAGCTTGTCTCTCTCAGTTGTAGTATTCCAGTTGTGTGTTTTGTCCCACTGTATTTCAGTGATAGCACTGAGTTTGAGTTTTCTAATTGCCCCACAGTTTCTGTCTTCTGCTTATTTCCTACACTGCATGCATTGGTGTAGAGGCATTTCAGCTGCGTTACTGGCTGCATTACCTTCTTGGAACAGCCCACAAATTCCCCTGGAACAAATCTGAGGTTTTCTCCTGCCATTTCCTAAAATGACAGTGTTCCCTGGCTCTTCTCTGTCTCTTAGAAGTACATTCCCTTCCCCCATCAAATCTGCTTCAAAAGGTTTCAGAAGTGTTAAATTATAGAAGTTTTAAAGCCTCCCAACACCTTAGAAACTAGATTAAATGAAGCATGTATTTGACTGAGGAATATTCAAAGAGTTTGTCTGGGCTGAGGACTGCAGTGTAACCAGGTGTTCGTGCTGTCTGGCCAGCAGTTGTAGCATTTCCATGCCCTGAGCTGACTCAGCTGCTTGTTTTGTCTGGAATGGCTGCTCTACTGCCCGAGGATGCATCTGTGGACTTGTGTGAAGCTACCAGTGTCCCGAGGATTTTATAATCCAGTCGTCTTAGGTCACTGTGAAACTCTTCCTTTATGTCCTCACCTCACTTCCACTGCACAGTAAAAGTGGCTTTCTTCACTGCTGTTTAAGCACTTTTGACACCTTAGGGTGTGCTGTGCTGTATGACTGATGGCCCGCAGAGAGACACTGGTGCTGTCACCCAGGCAGGCTTTCCCTGCCTCAGAGAGGAGCTTTTATTTTAGTACTTCATGGAGGGATTCTTGACCAGCTCTGCTTGGTTTTCTTAAGATCTTAATAATTTACGTTGCTTAAAAGAATGTTGGGAACTTGAGGTAGAGCTACAAACACATGGTCCTGTGCTGTATGTTGTTGTCATTTGCAGCAGCTTCTGTTGGTACAAGCGACTGAATTGTCATGGAATTGTTTCAGTGGAAAGCAGCAGCATTTTTTGCTCTAAATCCTGTATGCACAGACAGCATGAAGGCTACAGGTGAAAGGTTAGAGGTGAAAGAAGAACAAGGTTGGTTTGTATTTGAGTTAAAAAAAAAAAAGAAAACAAACAAAAAGAAACAACAAAGAACACTCAGTTTTGAGTGATAGGTTGCCAGATTCGTCTTAATGTAGGCCAAGCGTTAACACCTCTTGCTGTGTCACTGTGCCCACGCAGAGCAGGGTCTCTGCTGCCCTCATTGCACCTGACTCATCAGCTACTTTCTGGTGGTGGACCAGTCACTAAGGGGAGTCCCCACTTCTGCCCTGAACTACTTCCTTCTCTTTTTCTTTGTTTAATGAGTTAACTCATTTTTCCCTTGTATGCCAAACAGAGGCAAAGCTTCAGCCGTCTGATCGCGTGCTTTTGTGCTCCTTTCTGCCCCGGTCTCCGTAGGAGAGCAGCCGCAGGGCGCTGCCGCTGTCCCAGCAGATCCCGGTGGCTGTGCACAGAAGCCTGCGTGCCACTGCTGACTTGGAGCTGCGTCAGGCAGCCACGGATGCTTTGTAATTTGAATGCTAAAACGGAGCTCTGCCCAAGTGTTTGCAGGCACGTGCCAGGAGGTTGAGAAACAGCAAACAAACAAACCCGGCCTTTCAAGCAGTGTCAGGGTTTGCAAATTCTGCCACAGGCAGAATTGTAAAACTTCTTTGTTTTACTTGATGTTTGGCTTTTCTGTGAAAATCAGATGTTGGAGTGCTCTGCCTTCCATTTTTCTTGGATACGGTGGAGAAAGACCGTATCTGTTGGCTCCCAAAGGCCAAGAACCAAATATTTTGCTTTTCTGGATAAACCTGGCATTGAAAGTATGTTTGTACAGCTGTCACCTTTGTCCCTTAAGCTATTTATTCTCTTCTGCGGTCAGTGGGTGTTTCTCATGCATCTTTCGGATGACAACCCGGGAAGGGACACACCTTGTGGGAAAAGATTCTTTAGGTCTGTGCCCTTTTGACACTGCCCTGAGTAGAGCAGCATCCTGAAAACCTTTATTTTTCCTCAGCCAGCATCTAGAGTTCAAAAGTCTAAATTAAAATTAAGTACAGAGAAGTTGGGTTTTTTAATCACTTCTTACAAATGCATCTATGTAGGTGTGTGTTGGAAAGGGATTCAGAATGAATTCTATCTTCCCCAGAGCTCTGTGCACAGCACAAATTCAGCGCAGCCACCTCAGCTACCTTTCTAGCATCCTACCAGTTCTACTTTCTTTTCGAACAGCAGATGTTAAACACAGAGCTGTTTATCTTGGGGATTTCTGCAAAGATGCTTTTCACAATGAGTAGTGCATCGGAGAGGAATCGAGATGCCTTAGGACAGTCTTCAGCTGAATTCTTTCAGCCGGTAGGCCTGGTCTGAAACTGTTCTATAGTAACACTGTGTGGAAGCAGCAATTTGGTAGATAAACATGCTCCTTTTTCCCCCCTTTAATATAAATTGCTGCAAACGGCACTTCTCTTTGCCTCTCCTTTCACATTTTTTTAGACCATGATAAGCAAAAGAAAAAAATATATATATATTCATATATTCCAGGGCAACAGGTGGTGGTGTGGGTTCCTTTGGTTGTTGTTTTTCTTGCCTCCCCTCGTGCTGCTCTTCAGTGGTCTTTGTCCATTGACACAAATGAAAGAGAGAGGCAGTGAGGACAGGATGGGGAGTACTTAATCCTTAGGATGATTTTGGCAGTTGGAATCACAGTTAATTGCTGCTAAGCAGTGGAACTTCCAATATCACCACGAGTTTTAGACACGGTGTGTAACATTTTACAAGGGCTGAAACATGGAAGGAAATAGATACTGTGCAGAGGATTAAGAGGAATAGTTCAGTTTGTTTGTGTTGGCCGTTCATTTGTGAATGTGTCAGCTGTGATCTTCTGGAAATTTCATCTTGGTGTGGCCTTCCAAAGAACAGAAGAATGTCTGTGTTAATGCGCTCTGCTGTCAGCCAGCTGAGAACCTCCAGGTCAGTTTTACAGAAAACAAACAAACAAACAAAAACCAACTGGGATTGGGGGATTTCTTCATGTGGGCTTTTCTTCTTTTCCTCCTTTTTCCCCCTCCTCTTCCGTCCCCCCTCACCTTCTCCCACCGAGCCTGCTAAAATCTGCCTTAGCAGATTATTCCACCTAAAACTCAGGATTCATTACCATTTCACATTTAATGTTGGGATTTTTTTCTCACCAGTTGTGTAATATTTTTCTAGTCTTTGAAGCCAACCTCAGAGCTCACCTTTGCTGCAAGACTGCAAAGCTATTTTCTGCTGTTCATTGCTGGATGAATGTACAGAATGAAGTGACACAAAAAGGCTCAGCTGACCTCATCTCTGCTGTTTTTTGGGGGTGTTCTGTTTGTCGGGGGTGTTGGGAAAGCAGTTCTGTCAACTGCACTTGTCAGCAAGAGTTATCAGCCCTTGTTAAGAGCCAAGGGTTGCACAGATCGCGTAATCATTAGCTGCGCTCAGGGCGAGTAATGAAGGAGTCGAGTATCACCGAGAAGCAACCGCAGGGAAACCCCAGCTGATAAAACGTCCCTGCTGATGGTGAGCAGCACTGCATCACTCAGCACGTCTGTCCGTGAGTCCTTAGCAGTCTCCTATTATTAGGCCTCGAAGGAGGGGAGTGGAAGGAAGGAGTGTCCATGGTCACACGCCGGTGACTAAGCCTCCTGGCTCTGTGCACCTATAAGTACCGCGGTGCTATTTCAGTCGCAGTACCTGTGAAGGCAGGGCTGTGCTGCTGAGGGCAGCGTTCCAGCCCACACCTGTCCTCAGGCTGCTGCTGCGCTGTGCTGCTGGGCTGTGCTCACACAGCTCGCTGCTGCAGGGCCAAACAAGGCTGCTGTCCTCGCTGAGGCCTTGCAAGACAAATCTTAGCCAGTGAGAGTTTCTGAAGGACGTTTGCCCAGTCTGGAGGCAGAGTGCTTCCAGCTGTTCACTGCACAGAGTGGACCTGCGCTGAAGGACGTCACTGTTCTCAGTGCTGTGTACTGTGTGTGGTCTCGTTGCTGTAAAACAATAAATATGTATATAATTTTTCTTTTTTTTAGATGTTGGAGCATCCCTACAGTTGAGGAGGTGTGTGCTTAGGCAAGCATTATAAGTGAGAATGTAGCTATTTGACACGCAGATGTAGAACTTTATGGCTATTGTGATCCTATAACATAGCTGTTGGTTTTTTTAAATTCAGCTGGAGTACTTATAAAGAAAAGGTCCGTGTTAGACTTGTATCTTACTTGCTGTCGTCTTGTAATATTGGCCCTTCTGCTTAAATTTAGCCCATCTGTGTTCATACTCTCAAGCAGTAACCAACCTATTCCTTTTGCTGTGTGTGCTGCAGTGCCCAGCTATAGGCAAAGTAAGTGAACTTACAGGGCTGTTCTATCTTTCTGTTCTCATTCAAGTACAAGCTGGGTGAACACTTCACGGCTGTTTTTTTGTGCTCTGACAGATTAAACATGCTTAATGTTGCCAGGCAGAGTGAAGGAAAACTGTTCTTTTAATGTAGGTGTTGAGATGAAGATTTGCTGTGATGCTCTCAGCTTTGTGAAGGAACTTGTAAAAGCACCTGATGTAGATTGCACCAGATGAGCAACTTGTAAATTCAAGGCGTTTGTACCCATTTGGAGCTTTGGACAGATCATGTGTACTTCAACAGCTTGTGGATCCTGAAATAGGTAAGGAAATGGAGAAGAAAAGAAAAAGTTTTCTGCTATAGTCACTAGTCTGCACTGGATTCCTTTTGGCAATGTTGTACAGCAGCTGCTTTATCAACTGCAAGACAGCAAAACCATTGTTTTAAGTTGGGGCTATGTCTCTGTATATTGGGTCTGCATTACAAGCTTTTGATAGCAGCTAGAGCGGTGGCCTCTGGTGGACTCCAGCAGCTGCTCCAGGTCAGATCAGAGCCAGGTCTAGAAGGAGCCTGCTGGTGGCCAGAGCTGAGCTGTGAGCGGTGCTGGTTGCGCCCTGGGAGAGCACCACGGCAAGCAGATCTCCTCCCGCAGTCCTGGGGGAGCCCACCGTGCAGCAGGAGGTGTGGAGGAGCCCTTCCAGGAGGATGGGCCCCGGGGTATGGAACCGTGCTGCAGCCTGAGGGCAGCCCATGCAGGATCGGCTGAGGAAGGACAGCGATGGCATCCGTGGGAGGGACCCCACGTGGAGTAGGAGCGAAGGGACTGTGGAGAAGTGGCAGAGAGGAATTCTGACTAGTCTTCATTCTTCTGTGCTGTTTGGGGGAGGAGGTAGGAGAGGGTGGATGTGGGGAAGGTGCTTTTGTTTGCTTTAGCTCTCACTGCTCTTATTTGTTATCAACAGGTAGTAAATTACAGCATTCTACAACACATACGTGAGTGTTTTGACAGTGACAGTAACTGGTGATTGACCTCCCTGTCCTTATCTCAACCCATGAGATTTCTTTCATCCTATTTCCTTCCTGTTCTGTTGAGAAGGGGGAGTGAGAGCGCAGTGTGGTGGAGCTGAGCTACCTGTTGTCAAATCACTACAGTGTGCGCTTCTGGGAACTTGTGTGAGGATTCCACAGTTATCTTTAAGGAAATCTGAACAGTTGGATGTTTAAGGAGAGAGCTGAGAGACTGGTGGGAAAAGCGTTCTGGCAAGCGCAGCTGCAAAAACATGGAACTTTTTTTCCCTGAAGATTTGGAGGAAAGTATTGGTGTTTCCTATTGCAGCAAGTCCTGGGAATGTGTAAATGGAGAAGAGAAAGACAAGGGAGCCTTCACCCTGCCCAACAGCAGCAGAGCAGTGAAGGTGGTTTGTTGAAGCCTGTGAGTCATGCAGTTTTATCAGAGATCCCTTTTTCTTTTTTTTTTCCTCTTTTTTTTTCCCCTTCCTATGATTTCTTGTTTCATTTCCATTCTGACAGCTTAAATCTGGGTAGGAGAATTTCTACCTCTGGCTCCCACCCTTTCTAATATTCTGCAGTAGCTGGAGTAAAAACATTTAAAACTCATAATGCTCTTCTAATACAGGGAAGAAAGGCTTCCCTTGTCATCTCTGCAGAAGACTTTTACTTCAGCATCCCAGGAAGTTATTTCTGTGCTGCCATTATCTCTGAGGCCCTTGGTGCCATCTTCTCCAAGGCCTGTATCTCTTTGGAGAGACATCTTTTGCAATAGAAGAACTGTGTGTAGGTGCTTTCAGTCTTGCCCTGTTCATATTTTGATAGATAAGTACTGTAGTAGGCATGCACACTAAAGAGAGGATGGGAATTACCCTAATCATACCCTGGGGGGTAGAGAAAAGTTTCAGAGAAATGAATGACTTTAATTCAATGCCGTCAGCTCTTCTTCCTGCCATTTTGGCCCCAAAGTTTTTTGTCACAAAATGAGTTTTTGGTTTTGTTCTCCACTGAGTTGATACCAGGATGAGGGAAGATGATGAAAAACACAACTATGTTTTTAAATTACAGTTTTCTGAGGTGAAGGGCTGACTGCATTTGATGAAGTCAATAACTGCATTTAGCAACATTATTGGCTGGAGTACAGACAAAAAAGCAAAATAAAAGGGAAACGAGTTTTCCCCTTGGAATGCAGAATTATTGAAATAGTTTGGGGAATTTGTAAGTGAGGTATTAAGAAATTAGCGGAGTGCTGTTAACTTTCTGCAATGCTAACATCTCAAGAACTTGCTTTTTGGTGAGATGCAGGCTGTGTTTTTCAGGGCTCCACGTGGAGAGTGGGGATTACAGATGGGTAATGTTGCACCATTCTCTGCTGAGAGCGTTGTTTCCACACAGCCAAACATTTAGTGCCCATTGCTCAGGACAGCAACGTTAGCTGCCCTTGGTGTCCCTTCTGCTAAGATGGATAGAGTTGTTATTTTATGAGCTGCAGACAGGCCTGAGTGGCTAGCTTTCCTGCTCGCACCACAGTACGCTGCCTCTTCAGATGAACTGCAGGGATGTTTGTGTAGTGTTGCTCTGTATGCTGTTAAAAGCGCACACAGGCTTTGTGGTGGCTTCTTTTTAAACCCCAGCCCTTTCACTGGGTCTGACCTTTACAGCACAGCTCAATGAATAGCTGTTCTTGCTCAGGGGACACAGTGGATGACCCAGCTCTTTATGCTTAAGCTTTCTTGGATGTTAATGTATCGTGAAACCGTGAGGTCCTCGCTGAGGATTCTTTATCGTTTCACTTTCAGTTTTTCACAGAAGTTCTTGCTGCCTTTCATTCAGTCACTGGAATCTCCAGAGTTGCTGGAGAACAGCTAGAGGTGTGGTACTTGTTCCCACCACAGCATCTGCTGAATTTGAGGAGTCCTTTCTGTATTTGGAGAGCAAAATTTTGAGATCCACTGTTGGAAGAGGAGATGATGTGCATTAGGATGATATAGCTTAAAGCATGCTGGAAGGAAAGCTCACACCAGCTTAGAGTGTAAATTAAGAAGCCTGAGGCATAAATTAAGAAGTAACACAAATACAAATTATTGGTGATCTCTGATGTTACAGAAATGTGAGCAGAATGACCGTTTTTCACTTTGAGATCACGAGCGTGGTCAGTGCATCAGCAAAATGATATGTTGGTATACAAGGTGTGCTCAGGACAGAAGGGCTTCTGTGTGCTTTCAAGTTGTTATTCCTTAAATGTTGGGTGAATTAGCTGAGTTAGGTCGATCAACAGAGTGAGTTTGGCACAGAGCTCTACTGCTTATGATGAACGCAGCTCTTGTATCACTTTGTTACAGCTGCACCCTGTGATCAGGCACCAGCCGTTCCTCGTGTGGTGCTCTGTTACAAAACTGAAAGCAGGTTGGCAGAGGCCAGATCAGCCCTTGCTCTGAAACCCTTTCTAGAAGGCACTCAGAAATGCGCACAAAGGCTAAGTCCTCTGCTCTGCAGGTTGATATGTTAAAGTCCTTCTGTAAGAAAGGAAGTTGTTTCAGGATTTCATGTTTACCTAATTTTATATGCCAAAACTTCTTTCTCCGAGTCAGGCTACCATTTCTGCTCCGTATTTTACTTGAGGATAAACTATTGTTTCCAGTTAAGCCTGAATGATAAATATATTTATCTGCTTGTGATCCTATTGTTACCTGAGCATTTTGTGTAGACAGTCTTCCTCAAGTAGGATACAAACTATTCCTAGCAAAATACCTTTTGTTTCCAGAATATCCAAAAACCATGGCATCTTTTGAGTGAGCTTTCTATTTCATGAGCACTGTGAGGAGGCGTAATGGCTTTCTGCTGGCTCTGTTATATATTCATAGCTCTTCCCTTCCTATCTTTTCCCTTGGCATTAGGGAACAGCTTCTTGCAGTTTGTGGAGGTACTAATCTCAGTGGGTTACATCAGCACAGCACTTCATATGTTGTAAGTTTCACAGAGGGTTTTCTGTTTCACCATGCAGAGCACATCACAGAGCATCTGTCTGTTTAACATGCAATTAAGAACCTACGAAGCTTGACAGATCAACTGCCTGGGGAAAGAAAGTTTACTTTGTTAGGAAGCAAAGACAGAATTTGAGCAGTGTGTTCACAGTAAGGTTTTTTTCATTATTCTTCCTAAAAAGAGAAAAGAAGTGAACTTCAAATATGACTGAGTGCCTGCCTGGCAGAATAGCTGTTTCCAGTCATTTGGAATGGCAGCAGCTACTGTTGGGATGTTGTCTGATATTTTCAGCACTTCAGTCGTGTTTAGCATCTGATTTAGGCCTTAAAATGTATGCAAATCAGTATTGGTACTCCCCAGAGCCTCCTCTTCTCTAATCTGAAGCCCAACTCCCTCAGCCCAGATTAGATTCTCTAATCTGAAGCCCAACTCCCTCCTGTCTTCACAGGAGAGGTGCTCCAGCCCTTGGAGCATCCTGGTGGCCCTGCTCCGGGCCAGTTCCATTAGCTCCACATTCTTTTTGTGCTGGGGTCTCCAGACCTGGATGCAGCACTGCAGGAGGGACCTCACGAGTCCAGAGCAGAGGGGCTGGCAGTCCCCTCCTGCCCACTGCCCTCCCTCTGTTGATGCAGCCCAGGATGCAGTTGGCCTTCTAGGCTGCAAGAGCACACTGCTGGCTCATCATAGAGTCAGAACGGTTTGGGTTGAAAGGGGCCTCAAGGGTCATCAAGCTTCAACTACTCTGCCTCAGGCAGGGCCACCAACCTCCATATCTAATACTAGACCTGGCCTTGAACACCTCCAGGGTCAGGGCATCCACAGCCTCTCTAGGAAGCTTCTCATGTGCAGCTTCTATTTCACCGAGAGCTCCAAATCCTTCTCTGCAGGGCTGCTCTTCAGTCCTTCTCCCAGTCTCTACTCACGTCTGGAATTGCCCTTACCCAAATGCAACACGTGGCCTTGTTGAACCTCAATAGATTCTTGTGGGCTTACTTCCCAAGCTGTCCGGGTCCCTCTGGGTGGTGTTTTTTCCTTCTGTGGTGACAACTGCACTACTCAGCTTGGTGTCAGCGATCTTACTGAGGGTGCATTCAATCCTGATAAAGACACTGAAGAGCAGCGGGCCCAAAAATCCCCTGGGATCACCACTCATCACCGGCCTCCACCTGGAGGAAGAGCACTGACCACAGTCCTCTGACCAATTCCTTATCCACTCAATTGTTTAACCTTCAGATCCATCTCTCTCCAATTTAGGGATAAGGGTGCGATGTGGGGCCATGTCAGAGGCTTTGCAGCAGTCCAGGTAGATGACATCAGCTGTCCTTCCTTTAGGACGCCAGACTTTTGTGTTTGAATCTTACTGGGCCTTGGGTTTTCTTTGTCCGTGCCTCTTACCTATGAAAAGACTGTAATTCCTGTCAGCAGCCTTTGTGAAACAGAAGCTTGCATTTGATCTGAAGTTGCTCCTGATTTTTGTATCTTTTTGTGGTTTTGTTTTTTTTTCTACAGTGCATTCATTTTTTTTTTTAGCTGACAATCACAAGGAGTTGCACTGTGGAGGTTTTAAAGTTGCCACTTTCCTTTTGCCTGCATTCACTGATTGTGCCTGGCGTGCCGTAAGTGTAAAGTAACCTGAGTTAAGCTGAGTTATGAACATTGAATGCTTAAATAGGGATAGCAGCTGATCCAAAAGAACTCTTATTTTCCGAGTCAAATCTGTTTTAATCATCTTTGTACACACATACAGAATGACATTGCTAAAACTTTTTTCTGCCTTCTTGTAAGCTATGAATTCCATCAGATGTTTTTAGTGATGCTTCTCACTTCCTGCATGAACTACTCTTCTGCCTGACTGATTTCCTCAGGTAAGACAGCCACGTATTTTGTGAGCAATGCTCAATTTTCCTTGTAGATTCACTTAGCTATGCACTTTTCTTATTTGTTTAGGCACACAATGGAGGAAGGTGAACAGTACAGCAAATGACATTCTTCTGGACAGATGTTAGCTTTGGTACACCTGCACTGATTTCATTTGCCCTACGTATTTGATTGCATAGTGGGTTTTTTGCAGGGTTTCGTACAGGTTTTATGCTAATTGTGCTAATGGTTTTGCAGAAGAAAATGTCTCAGAAATACAATTTCCTTGTAGTATCTAAATCTCTGTCATAAGGAACGGTCCTGGGTAATATGTTACCTAGCAGAGCACGGACAAGGCCATGTTTAAATGCAGAATAACTGGGGCAAAAACTTGCCTTTGCTGTGGAGTTGAGAGCACATGATTAATGGACTGGAAGACTTGCTGGAGCTGAGGCCTGCCAGCGACTGTTCTTATTCTTGCTCTAGATAACATTTTTGTTTGCTCCATTTTATTGGCACACATGAAACACCTAAGCATGGTGCCGTCACATCCCTCCTACTATACTAGGTTTGTTGCCACCACAAATTACAGGGTCATAACTGACCGAGAAGGGCAGGGCTTGGTCTCTTGTACCTTTTTATGGTATTGCAAATAGCTATGCAGTCATCCTGGAGTAAAAGTGCACGAAAACAAATTACAGGCTAAGCCAGTCTGCTGGTGTCGTAGTGCAAGAGTTTATGTTGGTTTCAGTCTGCTAGTTCTTTCACGAAAAGGAAATACAGGGAATGCTGCAGTATCAAGTAGATCGTCAGTAGGTGTAAGGTTAGTAGTGAAACAAGCCACCTGAGTGTGCACCTTGGTATTGCATTTCTGCAGAACAGTTCAAAGACATGAGATAGTTCCTTCTTTGGGTAAGAATGGGGAAGCAGACTAAAGTGCCAGCAAAGCTTCTGATCCAGTACGGGTGCAGTAACATCAAGCTGCAGTACGGTCCTTGTGCTGCCAGTACAGAGGTGGGAAGCAGTGCATCACAGAGTCGTGGGTGAAGGTTCATGTGAGTATTCAGGTGTGCTTGGTAAGGGCTTTAAAGAAAAAAAATAGATGGCAAAAACACTAGATACAGTGCCAGTCTTAAACACTAGACACAATACCAATCCTAAAGGAAGCTGCTTTTTCAGGTGGTACTAGTAGCTGTGGGCCTTAGTGTTTGATATAATAAATATTATATGTCTCTGTGTATTCATTAACCAATACATTATATATACATGAATATTATTATACCATTATATAGGAAGGTCAAATTTCATTCTCTTGCCTTAAAGTTTGCTGAGTTAAGAAGATAGTTTTTTCTGTCTCTCAAGGTTTAGAAATAATATTAATGATAGCCTGGTTTTCTTCAAAATCAGAAGTTGGTAAGTGAAGATCATGTGGAATAACTGGCACGAGTTTGATGTCTCTGTGGATAACACTGGAGAGCTACAGCTGAAAGATGAAGATCATCCCTGACACTGTCTGAAGTTTGAAGCATCACAACCTGAACAGTAGCTGCAAGTAGTGTTGATTTGGAACAAATCTTGAGATCTATGTGAGAAAGCTTTCATGCTTTACAACTCTGTGCTGTGTTGATCCGAAACATGAAGAGCATGTGTCTAACAGCCTGCAGTACTGCAGGGGGGGATTGAACTCATCAGCAGATTCAAAGCAGAATCCTGTGATTTACATATGTTGGTTCTACACCAACACTTTTTCACTTTCAGGTTTAAGTTTAGGGGATGGGGAGGCAGGATTCTGTCCTCCAGCTTTAGAAAAAAACTTTGATTCCCAGAGCAGACAGCCATCTTTTTGCAGTAGCACTGAGTGGGGTTACTTCTGGTTGTTTTCTGGAGAGGAAATTTAAACACAATTGAGAAAAACAAAGCCATTTTGCAAAATTGTTTGATTCTTCTGTCTTTCTTCATCTCAAAGACATAAAAATAGATCTGTGAACTTTTAAAGCTGTTCATGCAATAATCATCTAGCTCAGAAACATCCCTGATGCTTATGTTGTCTTATGGCTGGGTTGAGCTTCTAAAGGTAGTGAGGGGGAAGGCTTGCGTTGCTTAGAAGCACACTTAATTCTGTTGTGCTCTGTGCTGTTCTTTCCTGCTTATATATTAACTTCTTATCACAAACAAAAATCCTTCAATGCTGTTTATCCTTTTATCCTAAGCTGAAGGCAGCATTCGTGTCTCCAAACATGGGACTGTTAAACTCTGAGTTTCCAATTTAATCACAGTTGCTCCTAATTCTGAGATGATTTCTGGTGTACTTTAGGAGAGATGCAGTTTCTTGAAATATATGCAAAATTATTAATTCATAATTTCAGTGTCTTCAGTGGCAAATGGTTCATTTGTTATTGTGGAGTTTGGGAGGAAAAACAGTTGTCCTCTATAGAAGCAAGGTCTAGCAGAGATAAATGTGAGAGAGGCAGTGACTTATAGCCTTACTAAAACAGAACTATGTGAGGAGATGGTGCTCCTCAGTAATATCAGAAATAGTGTCCTGACCTACAGTGTTGCTATCCTTTAGATCTCACAGTATCAGTTTTCTCTGTAAAATGTGTGTATTGTCAGCGGTTCTCTTGGTCTGTTCTTGTTATGGTTAATAAAAGGCAGGATAGAATATTTTAGCTAACCACTACCATGGGGAATGGTCTATTTTAGCTCTCTGCTGAGTTATTTCTGAGAATGGTCATCCTTCTTTCAAACATGTGTTACGTTTTGTTCCTATTCTCAGATACTGGCTTCTGCAGAAATCTTTGCAGGGCTATGCAAATGCTAGTTTTAGCACTAAATAGCTTCTTCTATTTATTCAGAACTAAAGATTTGTGGCAAGACAAGGTTTTTTTAAGAGCAAGTCTGTATCCCAGAAGCAGTGATTTGGCTGCTATGCAAGAGTTGAACTGGCCCTAACTGATGCAGGTGAGGATTGGCCTGTGCACGTGTCCCACATCTCTGCCTTATCTCTGGAGGCATTCAAAGACACGTTGGATAGGCAGCTTGATCCGGGGGCTGGCAACCAGACCAACCCATGGCAGGAGGTCTGGTGCAAGATGCTCTTTAAGCTCCTTTCCAATCCAAGCCTTTCTACGATGTGTCCTGTGTTTGATTGCTTTTTTGTCCAACTTCTTTGGATGCTTGAAATTACTGACAGACATCAGTATGTACTTGGGTTTCTGTTGGCTGCCTGTGCCTTCACAATATCATGTGCCTCCATATGACTTTTCAGGACTGTAGGAGATCCACTATGCCCTTAACTGCTTCATTCTGAGCTCTTAAATGTTTTTGAGGGTCCAGAGCCTCATATTAGGATCCAGTGTTTCATTTATAAGATCCAAAGCTACCTTTTACAAGCTCCAGAACCTCCATGTGGGAACCAAGTGGCCTGAACCCTCAGATTTTGGGCGCAGGGTCTCCGACCAAATCCTCATTGTCAGGCCCGTAAGCCTCCATTCTGGATCCAAAGCTGTAGTTTCATTGTGAACGTACTCCATTTTACAGCCCAAGCTGACCTTCTCAGGGTGCAATGCCTTAGTTTCATGGCCCACTGTTCAATTTCAGCCCAACAGAAGTGCATCTAACTAATGCATCTAAGTGCATCTAACTGATGCATGCAGCATGGACAACTCTCTCTCGGAGACTTTTGTTTGACAGTTTTATTTGTTGGTGGCTCAGAACCCATTCCAACTGGCTTGTAGCGTTGATTTTTAGTGAGTAATGCTTTATCAGGACTTCATGCCCTTGTTATGCTTAAAAGTAGCAATGCATCCTTGTGGCACTGTGGGAAAATATCTCTGCATAAAGCTTATTGAGCCAAAACATCACAGAGTGCATCTCTACAAAGTACACAAAACAGCTGAAAAGATGAAGGAAGCTGTGATGTCAGTTCTAGGAAGGCAGTGAGGCAGAGGATCCTATCAGGGATGAGGGGTACATCTGTATTCCAGGTGCAGTGACTACGCTGTTGGGTTTGGGAAGTTTTAGGCACAAATGAGCAGTGAGATGAACGATTGCAGTCAGAACCATGGTAATTCCCAAGCTGGCTGTTTGCTGTGGAAAAAAGGGGGGATGAAAAAGATACGGTTTGAAGTTTCATGGCTGCTGATGTTCTCAAGCCCCGTAAATAGTATAGACTGCAAACAAATTCAAATTTGGTTAATCAGCCCAATCCGTGGAGAGAAATGGGAGAAAACTGAGGACTACATATATTCTGTGTCATTACTGTCACTTCCTATTTGCTCTAATGGAGAGAGAGAGACCTAGAAAAGGAGTTTAAGGCTGTGATTGGCAGCTCAGAGAGAAACCTTAGCAAAAGAAGTCAGCTTGTTTCCAAGTCCTCACTTCAAAACTAACAAGCTTTGTGCTACTTTTAGACTGCAAAGTATGTAATGTCTCCTGTGCTGAGCTCACCCTGATACACAGGGTAACTTTTATTGTCATTCTCATAACAGTCATGCTTTAAGAAACCTCAGAAATAAATAGTCTTGTCATAAAAATCAACCTTTTATAACAGCTATCAAAACTCTGAATCCTTCTGTGAAGCGGAACAGGCAAGAATGGAGGTTTCCATTTAAGAGGAAAGGAAAAAAGGCAGTTTACCCAAAATTAATGATGAGAGGTAGCAGTTTCAGTAGTAGCTATACCCACTGACAGTGCTTTCTTGCCAGGCCATTACCTTTCTTTTAAAACAAGTGTTCTGCATCTTTTTAAGACTGTAGGGTGTAAAACAGTACCGTGTTTGGCGTACTTCTGCTTTTCTTGTTGGTTAGATTTTTCTCCTTTCTAACTTGAAGGCCATGAACTGTTTCCAGACAGTCTGATGCTCAAGGGCCAGCAGCCTTATAAGAATAAACAAGAGACTAAATTTTGCTTTTGCTTACAGTGGGCTTGTGCCAGAAAAACTCAGCTGAAATTACTGGAGTAGAGTTACCTTTGTGCAAACCCAGAGCAATGGAATAAACTCGTTCCTTCTTGTGCTGCAAGGAGGACAAGAAAATAAACGTGCTGCCATCAGGTGACTTCTCTTGTTAAGCTCACTAACAACGAAACTGCTCCTAAGGGCTGGTTTTGCTCTATCTTTAATGCCAATTATCCTTCTAAATTTGTGTCAGTGTTCCTTGTAGACACCAAGAACTTGAAGTTTATATAAGCACCTTAGAAAAGGGGTTGGCAGAGCTAAGATTTTTCTGTTTTGCAAAAAATATTCTTAAGGAACAAAATGGGTAAATGCATTTGATCATCAGGTCTTTGACCATCAGTTGCTTACTGGTTACATCCATTTTCTTTGACAGCGGGATCCCAAACAGATGAGGCTGTTTCTCTGCAAGCATGTCTTCATTCCAGTGCTTTGTTTAGGATTTTAAGCAGCTTGTAACTGGTTGATAGGTTAACAGACAGTCCCAATTTTGTATTGACCTCTGAAGCAGGGTCCCAGATGCTGAGTTACATTGAGTGTGGCTTCTGCTGTCACCTGATTTCCATAGTAGAATCGAATGTGAACAAGCTGACATTAAATTGAAGAGTTGAAGCAACTGAACTCCTTACTGCAGGAGAAGTACTGAGGTCACGCGAATCCTTTCTTGTCCTTAAGTTTCTAGCCATTGTGAAGTGCATTGCTAAGGGGATTAGAAATGGAACAACTAGGCTGGGGGAGAGAACAAGTGTAGCTCCCCACCTGAAGTGGGGCCAGCCTCAAGTATCTGAGAGGAGTGGAAAAGAATACATTGCTTTTTTCATTCCTGAGTTGAGGGACAAGGAAGAGCATATGTAAACGTGGATGTTTCATTAGAATGATGACATGCTTTTACCCCGTTCTGCTTCATCTTGCATGCAAGTGTTTCCTAATGCTGACAATCAAAGATGATGTTTAACTACAACTTTCCCTATTGTCTCATTTTCTCATTTCAGCAGTAATAAAGGCTGGTAGTGAGAGGGACTATTAGACTTTCGTTTTCTACTTCCTGTGGTCACAGCCAGTGTACTGGTTTGAGAAAGCATTGGTTGTAATTGCTGTATAATGAATAAAACAAAGTTCAAATTTGATTATGCACATAAGAGAAGTTGTAGAAAACCTTAAAAATTACACTGACGTCATGTGCTTTAGCACCCCCTGTTACTTTTCCTGTTTGCAGCTGACTACAACATTCATTCACCTTCAAATTGCACAACAGATGCTGGATATTCAGCAGTGGAATGGAGTCGGACTTGGCAAACATTTACGTAGGTTAATAGCTGTTAAAAACAACTCACTGCAACTGCTCTGGAATTAACTTTCTAGTAATTGTAGAACTGCTCAGGAATCTGAATAATTGAAGACTGCCGTGTTTAGAGTAGAGGGATGTCTATGTAGCAGAGCTATAGAAACAGAAATTTCTCCTTTTCAAGTTTTAGTTGGATTGTGGACAGATTTAAAAGTTCAATCCTGCTTAATGTCAGTCATCCTAGCACAGAAAATGGGCAGCTTTCCCAAAGATGTGTTCAGTCAAGGAACACCAGTAAGAAAGAGTAAAGAACACTTTTTGCAGAAAAAAAATGTCTGCTGCCATGGACCGAGCCTGTTTATTAAAACTGGATGTGGGCACAGGCTGAGAGATATCCTGCCATTATGCAAAGAAAGATGCTTAATTTAAACCGTGTTCACCCAAACAACGAAAGCTGACTGTCATTAACCTTCTTGGCCCTCATCCCGAAGATGGTTCTATCTAAAGCTGAAATGCTCACTCCAGTAGGCAAGAGCACCAAGGCAGGAGCAAGACTGTGGGTGTTGAGAACAGATGCAGGGTGCAGAAATATTTTAATAATACAATTTTACTTTTCGTGGAGGCGGGCTGTGTATGTGGGCAATGTTGTGGGAGATAGGAGAGCAGCCCCAGGCTGGCACCCACTTTTGTCAGTAGGCACAAAGACCTTCGCCGTTCTCACAAGGGGAAAATAGATAATACTTTCTGTCTGGGGGGCTGAGGCTGAATACCCGGCTGTGAGGCTGTGAGGAGTCTTGATAAAGTCTCAAATAGGTTATGGGTTTTTTTGGGGTGGTTTCCTCCCCTGCCCCAAGTTTTTACGTGATGTTTGTTTCATGGTTTGTGGTTGGTTGGTTTTTGTCAGATCTGCAGCACGGCTATTGCTGTGCAGTTATCAAGTGGTGAAAAGGGAGAGAATAGGAAGGCTGTTTGCAGAGTCTTGGAGAACTTTGTTAGAAGAACAAACATTAAAGTTTAATAGATTTTTATGGATGTGAAAACAACTCCAAAAGGGGAGCTGAGGAGAGGATGATGGATAAGATTATGAAAGGATTTTTAAGTCCAGCTTTCTGATCAAACCTGGATGCTAACAGCATCAGTGGGGCCAAGCAATCAGAGAAATGTGTCTGCATACCACTTCCTTGTCTTCAGAGCACACAATGCTTTGTGGTTATGTAAAAGGGCCAACAGTCTCTAAATCCTAATAATTTCATTGGGAATGGATTATCATCCACAGTCCTTACTGTCTTTGGCTTCTGAAGTGCCCACGTTAGTTCTAGAAGTTTCTGATGGCATGCTATCAAGTAAGGGATGGTCAAAAGACATTTAAAAATACATTGTGCTCAGGCAAGATTTTATCCCTCTCCCTGAATTAGAAAGCATAAGTTTGGTATGTATCTAAGCATAGTGAAATATGCATCTCCAGAAGTCTGTTTCTTTTTTTCTTATTTTTAAATTTTATCTTATGTAAAGACTTGAAAGGGATTGAAAGAGAGCTCCTGTTTTCTCCCAGGAGCTCCCTTTGAAAAATTAGCAGTGCATGTGCTTTTAGGGAGCAGAAATTTTATGGGTTAGAATTAGTAGCTGTAGAACAATGTAATATAAGCAGCTGTGCTGAGCATCTGTTGTTTCTCCGTGTGGATCAGATGCAGTCCTGTACCTTTTAGCTCAGTGGCTTGTGCATAGCCTGCTAATCAAGCTGCAAAGATATGGGTGCTTTTTCTGTGGCTGGGCAATGTTTTAAATCATTCCTAAACAGGAGTAATGATAGCCTTGGTGGAACTATGTATGATATTCACAAAAGAATTCAATAAATGGTGCTCCAGAAATGGTGCCATTACTGATACCCTTCTGAATGAGAGAGCATGGCTTTGGTTATGAAAATGTGCCTTCACTAAGTGCAACTGTCACCTGCTCGTGTCAGCTGTGTGTTCCAGAGCTGGATCAACTTCCATCTGCCACTTAAGGGACTTTAAAATGACACAGCCTGCTGTATCTCTATAGATAATCCAATGCACTCTGCTCTTTGGTCACCAGCTAAGCCCTTGAGTAAATACCATATTGATAGTCCATGCTGGCAAGCCAAATAAGCTGCCAGTTTTAGGTTTCTACTACAGTAAGTACATCTACATAGTGGTTTATATCAGATCATTACAATAAAAGAAATCACATGCCTAGCTGACTCAGCTGTGCAGACTTCACAAGTGCAGCAGTCCACCAAGATTAAAGACACCACGAAGAAGAAGAGATGAAGGAAATGAAAGGAGCCTTCCAACAGTTTTGGGTTTGTTTGTTTTTTTTTTTTTTTTTTTTTTTTTTAGCAGCAAGTAGCAGAATGAGTGGGTAGCATCACAACTGAAAAAATATATTGCTATTTGCTAATATGTGATTATTATTATTTTCCTTTAGAAAATTATGTGCTCTTCTGAACCGCTGCTGTCTAGGCTGCCTTCTTTGACTGGGTGCAGTAGTCAGCAGTCAATTGCAAGTGCTTCATTAGTTGCTGCAATATGCCAGAATGCCAACTGAGGGTAAAAGAAATTTGGGATGAAAAAGGAGCTTTATGGATTACAATATGAGTTTGACAGATCAGAAGCGTTTACAGCTTCCATCCATGATTCCTAAATCTGTGGAAGCAAAGCACTGGAATGCTTTGAAATGTAAATGAATCATGAGAAATTTATTTCGTTAGCTACATGTTAAGTGCATGCTTGCTCCTGGATGCAGGTACTCAAGCTAATGCTACAAGATGAGCATCTTAAACGTGCACTAAAAGTATCTCACTAATTAAAACATTTCTCACTTGTGGTGGTAGTGAAGGAAGATGTACCCAGGCTGGGGAAGATGGGAAGGCTAAAATTTCATGCAGTGAAAAGTTGGGATGCTGTAAGCAATTTTTATTTTTATTTTATTTTTATTTTATTTTATTTTTTTAGGTAGAAATAGGTGCTCTGGTACTGAGCTCAGTTCTCAGGTCTCCAATCACTGACTGGCTAATCCAGTAGTTCTTTGTTCTCCAGTACCAGTAGTTTTAACATGCCTTTACAAGAAAAGCTTTTTTTCCACTTTCAACGTATGGAATTATCTCAAACCAACTGGTTTATGAACACTTCCAAAAAGTCTTATATTGAAGATGACCAGGAATGCAGCTTCATTGCCTTTTCCAAAGTTTAATTTGCTTTTTTTGGTACAGATCTAATTTGGAGAGCATAGCTGTGTTGTAAGTGACATCAGCAAATAGTTACCTGGTGCTCTTCAAAACGAGGGGTCCAAAATAAAACACAGCAACATCTTCAATGTACATACGGGTAACTGAACAGACTGGAATGAATCTGTATCCAGAGCTGGTTGGTTTCCACTTCGTTTCAGCAGTCTGTATTAAGAGCAGTAACCAGCAGAGCAATTCTGAAGTGGAGGCCTAGCTTTCTCAAATAATCATACCACCTTTGTGTGTGTTGCATAATACAAGCTTTTGACAACTTCAGACAGGGTCACTCGTGTATTTCGATACTGCTCTAAACCTGCATTTTTCCCCATGCCACGGGCAGGCCTGCCAGCAAAGTGCATTATGCTCCTGCTAATCTCATTGCCTTTCTCTGACTGCGGAACAGTCGTCGTCGTTTTCCCCCGCTGAGTATCGCTGGGTTCTCATGGAGCGCTCCTTGTGTTGTTGTGGGGATGCCCTACAGTCATCACTTATGTGGAAAAAACAGTGGCACCTCAAATATGGCTCGATGCTGGAGGCATATGGTGTGAGTAGGCGGACTGGTGAGTTCAGTAGTGAACGCAGAATGTTACAAGCAAGCAGCAAGTAGTGTGCTCCGTGAGGTCAGTGCAGTGCAGGAAGGGGTCACAGGCTCCACAAGTAGGATTTCTATTCCTGAATGCCCCTTGCAGGTTACTGTTGATGAGTCTGTCTCTCAGCTCATCTGTCAGAGTGCTCAGCTGCGTGCATCATGAGAGATTTGAGTAGTTCGGGTCTAGTTTTTGCTTGAGGGAGTAACTTCATAGATTTCTGTGGAGTTAACGGGACATACAAAATGGCTCTTGATCCTGATCCAACAAAAAGACAACAGATGGACATACTGACACTAAGGTTGTTGTGCACTGGCTGCTCGTTACCCACCAGGGGCTTGGAGAACTCTAGCAGATGTAGTTGTCCAAAACTTTATAGCAAAGCTCTTCTAGTCCTCCCCAGCTTGCCCAGCTCATTCAGAGCTTTCAGTTCAAAGCACCTTTGTGTGATAGGAAGCACATGACAGCAGCTGAGGCACGGACGTGTCCTGTTCTTCCATTTATTTAAACCTCAGGCAAAAGATTCGTGCAAGTGTCTTGTGACAGAACTTTCTTGAATCAGTTCAGTGAAGTCCATCTGAGAAAAGTAACCTAAGAAAGGAACTTGGCAGGCTCTGCTGTTGATTCTTTCTGTCAAAGACCATCTGCTGTCTTTACAGCTTAACTTTCGTAGTGGGTGATTCCATGCAACTAGGAATTCTGTGAAATTCACTGTGTTTATTTGGTATCTTAAATTTGATTTAAGATCAGAGAAAGTGAAAACAATTGTATCCTTTTCCAGTGGATTGCTTTAGGATCAGCCATTTCCTTTTTTTTTTTTTTTGTGTGTGTGTGTAGAGTTTAGAGTGCTGTATTTGCAATGTAAAGCCAAGTCAAAGAAAACTTTATAGGCTGAGGTATCTGAAATACAGATCCATCAAAAGCACTCCGTGGGACAGTTGCAGCCCCCACAGCCTCCTCCAGCAAACCTTGATTACAGGGAAAAATGCTTGAGGACTGCAGCAGAGATTAGATGATGTATTGCTTCTTCATCCTTCACAAAGCACCTGCTACAAGCCTTAGTAATGATGTGGGCGAGAGTCACTGAACATGTTCTATATTAATATTGACTTTACATATTTTGCAATTTATTTCGGTATCTGTATTGATATCTATTTAAATTGGGTAACAGATCCACATTTGCTGCATGGTTTTCATGTTATTTTGCAGAACAGAGAAGTACAGTTTAAATACTCCTTTAGTATAGATGTAGTGCATGTCCAGTACTGACTCTTGACTGTTGAGCATTGCTTTTCTCCCTACAGTTTTTTTCCTCCCCAAAATCCTTATTGCTTCTTGAAAGCCAAGAGATCTCCACAGAGCCACATTCATGTTGTGCTCTATGCAGGCCAGGCCACTGATTTTTCTTTGAGTTTCCTTTACAAGGAATACTTCATTGCACACCTGAGCTCTGAATCGTGCTTTTTCTTTGGTAGTTCAGAAATTCCTTTATAAAGCTGAACGTAAAAGTTTAATAGTTATTTGTTGGAGACAAAGATGCCACTGACAGCATTAGAATCCTTCAGGCACAGCAAAATGAAAATACATGTTTTTATGCCCTTTTGTCATAAAACATGTAAGATGTGATGCCTTAAATGCATCACGTGAAATACCATACGGCCACACGCATGCTTGGAAAGACACATGACTTGTCTAGGTTAATTTCTCAGCAAGTTGGACCTTGCTGACTGCAGAATTTGAGGCTTATATTGGGAATGCAGACAAGGCTGTCATGTCATTGGCTTTTTTAGGGTGATGTAGGTATGAGCACAGGTGGGCAACTAAACACTTCGTCCTTCATTTCACAGTGGGTATCAGTTGCCATTTCACTCCAGTGACTGTAAATACTATGATGATGGAGCACCCTTTTCTACACTGCTGAATGAAATGGGCACATAGGTAGCATCTGAAAATACGACTCATTTTCTTTGTACTGGGGATATCGGTTTTAAAATATTGTGACACTTTTTTTCCTAGCCCAAAAGTAAAGTATGCCTGGTTATTGCTTGTTGATGTGGTTTGTTCCACAGAGCTGCTTTATCTGCCATATCTCTGGTGATGTGGATAATATTTTTGTTGTTGCTTTAGAGAAGGCAGTGGATTGAGACTAACACAGTTCTCTTGTGGAAGTAGAAGCCTGAATGGACAGGGAAGTGTCTGCACAGTAGTGAGAGGTAGAAAATGGTGCTGAATAATAGTGCCTTTGTTCACAGAGAGTGGAAGATTCACAGAGAGTGGAAGTGTGAACAAAGACACTGTGTAATGCCAAGTAGTGAGGATGGGAAGCCAAGCAGAAAAACCGTGGCTGTTTTCAGACTGCTTCTGAAGCCTCGTGCACATAAGATCTATGAATGCTGCCAAATTAATGAGTAAAGGGAATTTCACCGAGTGCTAATGGCGACAAAACAATGTTATCAGTCTTTTAAGCTGTTATGGAAGGCAGTTACACAGAGTGAATGAGAGTATGTTGCAGTGGGGAGACTTAATTGATCAAAACCTCTGCGCAGTAAGCAGGAACGTAAACCTGTGTGCCGTTCAGCACAAATTCCTGATGGCTGTTCAACAACATCCAGGCAAAATAAGTGAATCTGGAGCCTGCATCAGGAGTAGAGTTTTACAATAAAAATCAATACCCAATCCCAAATATGGCATTTAATCTGCATTTTGTGTCTTCTATTGCTTCTTGTGGTCCAACTGTGAATTTCTTACCTCCGCCTGGATCTGGGCAGTTCGATGACTTAGAGGTAGTGCATTATTTTTGTTTGTTCTGTGCCATGTGGAAGTTATGGCAGCTTGTGAAAGTGTTGCTCGAGGCACAAACTCAAACCCTTCTCAGGAGAAAACAGTGCTTCCTTGGTAGTGAGGAATAAAGGAGTGCTCCTTTGCAGAATTTTACAGAAGATTTAATGTCACATTAAAAAAAGAATCAGTCCCCTGACAATAACCACCACTACTTTCATTTTAAAAAGTAAATAATAGACTCTATCAGTACTCTTCCACCTGATTCTACGCCTTTAACTCTATGAATTTAGAATTTTCACCTAAGTACCTTCATTTAACCTATTTTTATTGACTTGATAGATATATGCCAGGAATGGAGCTGGTGGGCTATGAGGAGAGGCTGCCATGGAGGATGCCATCTGACAGCAGTGGGTGGGCGTATGACAAAGTCACTCATTCATCACCTGGTAATTAAGCGTTTCATAAGCTGCTGAGAACAAATCACAAGTTCTCTTCATCTGCCACTGAGGGTCTGAGAGCCGTGTGCTGCCCTGAGCACAGCTTTTGGCAGCACCTCTCTCCTTCCTGTCCCCAAACCACTCAAGCTTGTTTATGGTATAGGAGCATGACACAGTTCTTCGTAACTCACTGTCTCAGAAGTTCATGCTATTAAGCAGTTTATGTTTCTGTGTATCTGTATTTCTGTATACACTACGTTATGTGCTTTGCTGTAGGAACATGATTTGACATGATTTGCTTGTCAATGGAAAATGAAGTACGTAAAGTATGGTGATGGTTTGAATTCGTAGGTCATGAACACTGCTGGGAATGGAGCCTGGAACCTCACAGTCCTCTCTTGAACCAGTGGTAATATTCTGTCTCCAGTGGGGGGGACTGCTGACTCCAAAACTGAAATAGTTGATCGTGGCAAATGTAGAAGGCTGTCTGCTTTCAAGCGGCATCAGAAACCTTTTTGCTACAGTTCTTTGTTAAGTTGCAGGCTGTACTCCTGAAAAAAGAGGAAAGGTTTCCATGTTCATACATGGTAAAGAATTTCTGAGAAATGCTTTGGAGTTTCTGCTGAGTCACTCTTAAAATACTCAGGAGACCTCAGAGACAAGTTGGCTGTAAGTATCTGTCCTTGAGACCAAAAGTAGTTATTTTTTTTAAGATGAGAGTATGTACACACAGTCTTTTCCAATGTAAATTTTCAACTACTGCGAGAAGTAAGGAAGTAATCCAGAGGCTTACCTACAGCTTAATTGTAAAAAAATGCAGCATCTAGCAGCATGATGGTGTGTGTGGGGGATCCCATGTACCATTGCATCCTTACTGCTTCTGTTGTGATGTACTGCTAAGGACTGGTGGTCCAGTGGTGGCTGACACAAGTGTGCCCCACTCAAATAAACTGCCATCGTGTTCATTGGTGCAGCAGGAAGAGAAATACTGCTGGTGTGCTTTCTGTGGTTGTTCTTGTGATGGTAGAAGCAGGGCAAAGTTTTGAAATGGGATTCACTCATGTTTTTATTAAGCTGGTTTGTTTCTGTTTGTTAATCAAAGAGATAATATTTGTCCGTCAAATTCCTGCATGGCTCACACAGGTTCACCTAAATAGCAGAGGAAATGCTCTTGCCCTTACCATCGCTTTGCTTCAGAATGCTGTCTGCACCGTTTGCTGCAACAAGCCCTGTGACATGCAGCAAGCCTACATTTGTGTGGCTATGGCAATTGGTACTTAATCCTGTTTTCATCCGTTAATCTAATGAACTGGAGCCCGTAATTCTCTACATATATAACTGGATTATCAGCAAGTTGAGCCTCTATCCGGTCTCAGTTTAAAATGAGCTGTGTTGCAAGGCGGAAGTAAAGGCACTTAACAGCTGCAGGAGAGGTGCTTAAAGTAGGCAGGATGAGTAATCAGAACATCTTGGAGGAGGTAGCAAATTCTGAAGGCTGTGGACTGATACTGAATTCTTGTCCTGTGCAAATATTGTCTGATTCTTCCAGACTCACGTCAGGCCCTGTTTGCTTCTGGAAAGAGATTTTTGTTCTTCAGCGCTTGCTTATGAGCAGTAGCTGCCTTTCACTGAGGACTGGGTGTAAGTCTCACCCCCCCCCCCCCCCATCTTTTTAATAAATTAAAAAATACTTTTAAAATAAATTTAATGATTTTCAGCAGCTCTATGATGGCATGAGCTGCTTGTCTAACACCGACAAGCAGCTCAGCACCAGACTGCCTCTTGCTTACTCCTACCCAGCAGTGGGATGGGGGAGAGAACTGCAAAGGTATAAGTGAGAGAATTTGTGACTTTGAGATAAAAGATAGTTTAATAGGTAGAGGAAAGGCTTTGCATGCAAGCAAAGCAAAATAAAGAGTTCATTCACTGCTTCCCATTGGCAGGCAGATGTGCAGCCACTTCCAGGAAAGCAGGACCTGTCAAATGAAATGTTTTCTTGGGAAGATAAATGCCAACACACTGAGCATCCCTTCTCCTCCTATAACCAGCTTTTCTTGCTCAACATAACACTGTGCCCTTTGGTCAGCCTGGGCCAGCTGTCCCAGCTTCTCCTGCAGCCTCATCTCCTTACTAACAGGGCAGAAGGAGAAGCAGCACTGCTCAGCAGCAGCTGACACAGCAGTGTGTTAGCACCACTGTTGCCATCATAAACTTCCATTTTAGAAGTGTAGTTTTAATTGCAAGCTGACTTCTTTCCTAAACAGTGAGTCTTTTATTACCTGGATTCACAAATTCCAAGCTCCTGGACAAGCTTCAATGAGATGCAGATCCTCACAGAGCGTCTCCCAGGTGGCTAAATGTGTGCAAGGCTTGGTGTTCCAGACACTGATAACTTTGTGTGTTAGCAGCCTCGCTGGGATCAGTAGCTACTCAGAAGCCTTAGTGAAGGCATCGGGTCTTACAAGAGCTAAAGTAGCTCCCGTTCCATGATGAGCAGTAACAGTAGGCTCATCTGAGAGGGTTCCAAGAGGAAGTGTCCACTAGTGCTGGCAGTTAAGTGTAAGAACCAAAGCCTGGCAGGTTCTTCCAGTAAAATACATGGTGGGAGTATGCACAGGGAGTGGAGAAGAAAGCACTGATGAGTGCTGCTGTCTTCCGTCTGCCAAACCAGATGCAGCTGCTTCTGTGCAGTGCAGCCAGCCTGCGTGGTTTGCTGCAAGGGAGAAACGTCTGTTTGTGAGCAGTGCTGTGTGTGCACCTGAGTGCGGGCAGCCACCTGAAAGTGACTCAGCTGGTGGCGGTCGCTCGTGCTGTCCCAGCACTACCCAAAACATGTCTGTATCAAAGGTGTGGTACGTGTGCAGGAAGGACAGCTAGAAAACTACTGCCTGCCTGCAAAAAGCAGTTTCTTAATTTACTGGTGTCGCTCCTGAAGAAATAGCTGAAAACAGTGTCAGAAAGCCAGTGAGGTACAAGTCAGCAGCTTCTGCTCACTGTTTGCCCAGCAGTAGTTGTCTGTCTTGCACTGCACATCATGATGAAGTGCTTAGCAATTAGTATTAGGTGTAGTTCTGGGATAACTTCAGAGAAATTATTTTACAGCACAGCAGGTGGAAGAAAGAGCTGCCTGTTAGTAACTTATCTGTCTGTCAGAGTAACAGCTGGCAAGCAAAGGGCATGAAGTGAAGCCCGCTGCTGCAGGTAAGTGCCGTGCTTGTGCAGGTGCAGAGCATGTTTTGTGATCTCTGAAAGTCAGTGCCCCCAGAAGCGACAGCGTGCTGTGGGGGCTGATCTGAGTGCATCCTGGATGTCCTAAATGAATGCTGGGTGCTGTTCCCTGCAGGTGTACATGTGAGCTCTAATGCTCGGCGTTTTATAATGCGACAGAAAAGAGCTCAAGAGTCCCTGTGTGAGTAATCAGTGTAAAGATCAGTCAGTCAGGACTGCTGTGATCTTTGTGACGTGACTGTCCTGGCTGGTTTCAAAAAGAGCAGTAAAGCAAGTGGTGGTGAAATCCCTGTTGCTGTATGACCTGCGTGTTCCCTATTTCTTTACACAAATCATTAAGCACTGAATCCCTCACTCCAGTTAGTGGGCGTGTGAATTACTAGCAAAACCAATTTCAGTTGTGGGCAGCTCATCTTTGCTGTTCAGCTGAGGAGTTGAAACGGTAAACTGGAAACATCCTTTGTCCTTTCAGCCTCAGCTTTTTCAGTCTGTTTCCCAGAGAGGTGAAAGTAGCCGTGTTGGCTGCTTCAGTACGTGTCTTCCCATGCATCTCCTGGGAGTACTGTGTAGAGCTGTACTTGCGCTCACTCCCTGCTTGGAGGGGGGCAGCAGCGTAATGAGTCCTGTGAGAGCCATCTGAGTCCTCTCAAGTTTTTGCCTTGGAAAATGAGAGGATCAGAGGCACGCTTTAAAGGAGCTGACATGCTCCTTCAGTGACAGAAAGGGACACGGATGGTGAGCTTTGGATTTTGAAACCTCCATCCATTTTTATAAGGAGAGGACATTCATTCTTTAAGGCTTTCTGCATTATTTCAGTCTCTAAATACAGTTTACAATCTCATGCAGTGAAATATGCTTTATTTCCTGTCCTGTGCCTTCCAGCTGTAATGCTTGAACAGTGGAAACACTGTTTTTCCCAGGGGGGAAGACAGTCCTGTGAAGGACAGAGTGTCTGGGAACCACTGGGATGAAAAGGAAATTCAGGAACTGTATGGCATAAGTTTCAAATAAAATTCCCAAGATGGCTTTT
The DNA here is from genome assembly GCF_019232065.1 of Centrocercus urophasianus. NCBI lineage: Eukaryota > Metazoa > Chordata > Aves > Galliformes > Phasianidae > Centrocercus > Centrocercus urophasianus. The sequence goes on along the minus strand of NW_024884778.1, from coordinate 18,555,144 downwards.
TAATCTTATAAAGGAATGATCTGCTCCACTTTTCCCTTATTTGTGGCTCGTATTTAGTTATGCAGCTGTGTACTGTATGGTATGCTTATTGAGAACATGCAGCTTCAGCTATGTTGTCCAGGCAGAAAACACCAGGGGAAAGCAACAAGGATAAGATGGTATCATTAAATACAATGCAGTTTATGGCATTCATGTGCTGCACAAGCATTCTGACTATCAATATTGATCTGATGCTCTGAATGCGCAAAGGACTGAGCAGCGTAAATGCTGTGACTGTATGCCTTTTGGCAGCAACTTGAATGACCTCAAAATAAGAAGGCCTGGCTTTTAAAGTTGTACTTGAGTTCAATCTGTTCTCATAAAAGAAGGAACTAATCACTGGAATGAAATATACGTATGTATTTTGTTTGGTACACATCCAGAAGAAGGTGCATATAACTGCATATTCAGGCCATTTACTTTTAATCCACGCTGACAATATTGCCACCAGTTCTCTATTGGTCACAGTAAACTTCAGGCAATCGTGCTCTATTTCTTGTCCATAAAATTCCTCTCATTCACTTCCAAGGAAAGACTGGGAAGTCCTTCTGTTCTGTATGTTGTCTATTCATCTTACAGATTGCACTGGAATAATTAGACTGAAATTTCCTATTTATTCACAAACCAGCACAGGATGGGCAGTAATGCAAGAAACTGTCTCAGATTTGCCCAACTAGGTCTGATGATGTCAGCATAATTCAGTCTGTAGCACTGCAGTGCTGCCAATTTTTGCGTGTTGCCAGTCAAATACACTTCAGAAATAGTTGCAGAGGAGAGGTTTTTTTGTTTTAAATCCACCTCAGTGTGTGTGGGGGGAGGCATTTCTTGGCCCTGGACTGCTTTGGCAGTCCCATCCAGTTTTCTCTTTAATGTTTTCCACATGTGGTTGTGAACTCCAGTGTCTGACTTCTTTTCTAAATATAGAGTCACCATTCTTTTAAAACAATTGATGCAATAAGTTCTCACTTGTTTTCAAGACCTTTCTTTCTACTTCTGCAACTATTGAGCATCTTTGTCCATTCTGCTTAGTCACTTTTCAAGTAACTTTATTCTTCTTTTTGTTTTACAGTGTTTTGGTGTAAGTAACTGTTTGGTTTGGCTTTGAAGCAAGAAGTATGCTAACAAAGATTGCTTTCCTCCAGCAGTGGAGGAATAGCCACTGAGGGCTGAGCTGTGCCCCACAGCACAGAGCTGTTCTTCACGTCAGCACACCTTCTGTTTGCAGAACAAAGGTAGTAATGGTGGTGGTAGCAAGGATGAAGCTTCCTGTTCCTCAGTTCAATTCTGAGCAAATAGCTGCTGTGTCTTCACTGCGCTACCCGGCTGTCAGCACCTTATGCACTGCTGCTTTTTAACCTGGTTAAACGGGATCCCCTGCAAGTGAATGTCTTGGCTTTGCCCCTAGCTAACGATGCTAGACTTTGACTCAGAGGTAAAAAGTGACCAAATGTAAGCTGGCAAAACAGCCAGCAGACTGAATGAGTCTGCTTTTTTTATTGGTGAGACGTCACATACACTCTCTATATAAAAAGCAGGAAACTGCCTATGATTTCAGTAATATGCTTCAAACAAAATCTGAGTCTCTCAACAGCTCTCATCGCATTGGCAGTGTTTTTCATTGTCAAATGTTCAGTGATTTATTACATAATTATTCAATTATGTGTAGATTTGAGTGTTTGGAGGCCTGCAGCAACCCCAAATTACTCCCCTTCAAGCACATTGGGGAAGCAAAACTGTAAATGGCACTGTAAAGCAAACAGTTCTGCTTGTAACAATTGCACAAGTCTGTAAATTGGCAGTTACACTTCATGATGGTCTTTCAAAAGCAGACCGTTCCTCCTGGAGAATAAATATGTACAGATACACAAAGTTATTTTAAAGTGGTCCAGGCTTCATCCTGCTAATTTAAGTATTCTTCTGCATACCTAAGAGCAAGTTTCAAAAAATGACACACAAAGATAATAGCAGTCTTGCATGGATTTTGTTGAAAAACCCAGTGTTACACAACGAAAAGGATTGTTTATTTTTTTATCTGTATGGTTTAACAAGGCAAGTCTAATTTTGGGCCTATACTGTTGCAAATTACACATTCCACTATCTGTATCACTGAATTGATCTCACTGTTTAGTGCCATGGTGCTCTTTTCTGTTTTAATAATCACATAAAGGTGTGGAAAACTGCCATAATTGCAATAAAAAAGCAAGGCTGACAGATGTTTCCTGGTAGCTCTCTCCTAGGCTGCAGTCAACCTGCCTATACTCTTTGAAAATGTTACTGGCAGCGTCAGGGTTTCATTCTGTACAATTTAGTGAATGTGAGAGGATGAGGTGGTTAAAGTCAAACGCTCAGGGTGTCAGTGGAATAGTCAGAAGTGGCACCTGTGCCACTATAGGTGCTCCTGTAGGAATGCTGTGGGGTTCTCTGTTTTTGTTGGAAGGATTTCAGCGGTTTGCCCCAGACAGAGAACAGGCTTTTGCTTTTTGTATTGGACCTTCAGCTCAAGTGATTACATCGAGTTTTGTGTGCAGATGGACAGGAGCTTGCTTCACAGCAGACACGAAATTTTAGGAGTGTGATATGCGTGGAGGTTGTGCAGTGCTGGTTTAGCATCATACATGTGGTCAGAGCCTCTTCTTTGAACCTCTCCACGTTCTTCAGGATGTGAGTGGGAGTTTTTTACCACTTACAAAAGCCTTAGGTGACTCCTGAAATATCTCTTACGATGAGCCTTCGATACCATTGGTTTCTCAGAAAAGAGTCCTGCATTTTAGGTAGGATGATTATGGAGAGCTGAAAATAAATGGTGTGGTACACAGCGCTTTAGAAATCTGGCCACAAGAGAACTGTGGTGTGATCCAGGACCTACAAGCTGCAGAACAGCGAGTGAGTTCTTTCATTGAGAGCTGTTTCTCTTCTGATGCAAGCAATAGTAATGGAAGCAGTGCCAAAATACAAGAGCAGGGAATGGCTTTTCTTACCAGGCACCCACTGTGCTGTGTGTGCATGCTAGTACTGATGAGAGAGACAGCAGCTCTTTGATCTGATATGAGCAGTTATGTTCACTGCTTAGACAGAGCTCCTCCCCTTCAGTAAGGACAGTAAATTTTCTCAAGAATTTTGAGATCAGGTAAACCCAGGAACACCCACTTCTGGTGTGTGATTCGCTTACCTGTGCCCTCTTATGAGCTGTAGGATTGATCGTGTTCCTCTTGAATCTCCGTTGGTCTGGGCAAGAAGTCAGGCTATGGGTTCTGGTAGGGATGCAGACTTCCTAGTGAAAGTGCAGTATCTGGTGGAATATATCAACCTTTTCTTACCATGAGTTCTTAGGAAGGTAGGAATTATGTACACTGCATGGGAACTGGTGAACCTCTGATTGATCACCTAAGGCGAGCACTGAGTCAGCTGTGAGAGCACAGGTGAAGGCAATTCAGCTTCAGAAGGCAATCCCCAGAAGGGCTGGAGCCTGGCTGCCCCTCTCCTGGGCCCCATTTAAGTGCTCACTGCCACCGAGGAGGGATCTCTTTCTGGAGATTGCTGCTCGTGGAGTTTCTTGTGAGCCTACAACACTGGTTGTAGCACTTTCTGTTTATCTCTGATTATCTTTTCCAACGTGATAATCTTACCAGCCTAACTTCTCTGTATTCTATGCAACATCTGTATACTTGTTGATCATGCAGTACACATACCAGCGTCAATGTGGCCCCAAAATGATTACTGGGGAAAGGAAGCAGAATCCATTAAGTGTACAGAATGCCTTTCCAATTTTACTAAAGCCTCTTTGTAAGTAAGCTGCCTAATTATTTATGTCTGAGTGTCTCAGCAGTACAACAACCAATGTCCTCACCAGGATGTAGTCCTGGCCAGGAATGCATGAGAGGAGGATGACAAATGCTGTTACAATAAGCAGATTTTTAACCTCTGCAACCAAACCATGAGCCTGAAGAAGGAAGGAGGAAATAAGAAATGCATAGTAAAGTTGGGGCAGCAGCTAACCTAAGCAAATTGCTGCCATTGTCATTTTCTTAAATGGGTTTATTCCAATTATGAATTCAGTCCCATAAGCTGCTGCTTTAAAAACAGAACAAAATATAACAAAAAACCCCACCAAAACAAAGCAAAAAACCAACCTCACCCACTCACTGACAAACCTTTTGAGAGGACATGCCAGTTTCTGTCTTTTTCAAGTTTAAATTTTGACATGTGGTTTAATTGTAAAGTAAAAAAGCCTCTCTTGCTTCCTTTCTAAGTAAGCTGTTCCAGTGTATTTCCTCTTGAAATGTGCTTTTCTTAGCTTTGCCTGTCATTTGTGGTAAACAGTCGGGTAGAAAAAAGTCTTTCTCTTTCTTCAGCGGAACTGTAACTATTGCAATCCTCCATAACAGAAAAGGTTCAGGAAAACCCGGACTTTGTCAGCATCGCACAAGATCTTGTGTGTGAAGACATTCAGAAAGTTATCTCATGTAATGGCTGATCTCACTTCTCTACTTGTCCATCATCAGAGCTGTGATGTCTGGGACAGGGGATGCCAGTAATGCTTAAGCAAGCCTGTGTTTCTCTGTACTGTGTAAACCTATGGATTGAGAGGCTGGGATGGCAGTGAAGCTGAAGAGTAGAGTCTTGTTTCTAGTGAACTGAGAACAAACCGAGGTGTTACCAGAGTAAATTGTTTTATGACCTGGGGTTTTCTTGATCTAGGATAGAATAAAAGTACTTTGTTCTGAAGAGGAAGGCATGCAGTAAGGTCGTAGTCTTGATACAATTTGAGGCAATGAAGCTCCGTAATTTGACTATGTGCACATCTGGATCAGAAGCAGAGATGATTTAGACTCAAGAATGTTCTTCTGTATTGAATCGTTTTTATGTGATGTCTTACTAAAGGCTAAATAGACCTCTCGGGAGCTCTTCTCAATATGGAGACTTTGGGAAGTCTCCCAGAGGAGAAGCTTTGTTTCCCACTTTACTGATTAGTTCTTGTAATTGGATTTCAGGTTTTTGTACTGGAAGTGAAGTTTTGCTGCTGAAGGATTAAATGGGAGTTCTTGAAGCTGAAGAGATAAACATATGCTGGGATTGTTTTGTTTAAGAGATTCCTTAGTTTCTACCGAGGAATAAGAGGAATCCAAAAAATCTGTTTCACTTGGCTGTAACTTTCATGAATGCTAGAGGAGGTCCTGTAAGGGGGTGGAGATATTTTAGTCTCATCAGTTTGCCAAACTGATCCCTGCCTTGCTGAGAGCGGTCATTTCAGCAAAGAATGGAAGTCAGCTCTTGAGGGAGCTGCAAAGGTATGACTTGAAAAAATACCTGACTCCCAACTAACTGTTCTACAGGTGATGGTGCACAGTATTATGTAATATCATTCAAATGTAATCCAAAGGCGGTGTGTGGTGACTCACAAATCTGTGTTCCCAGTTTTTATAAGGTGTTCTATTCAGGTGATCCTTTTCCTTTCAATACCGAAGCGCTTAAAGGAGCAAAAAGCCCTTATCCTGTTTCATGTCAATTATCTCCCCAGTCTAAATACAGCTCCGGAATGGCTCTAGCTAATTTAGAAGTAAATCTCCAGGTGAATGAAAGAAGAAAAGAGGAACTGGAATATTCTGTAGGAGTATTTTTCATTCTGTGCATTTTCAAAGCGCAGACTCCAGTGTGCATTTAAGAAGCACTCATTACATGAGTCCTCCAGTGTGAATATTGTGTTCGTTGAGTTGTTGTGACTGTTCATTTTAAGTCTCAAGGCCACTTCATGCAGGAGCTAGCTGTACAGAGGTACAAGCAGGTGCAGTGACATTTATTGTTGATTTCTAAATTATGGGAGGATCAGAACATGAACACTGCGGGTTCTTAAATTACAGTGAGAACAAGAAGGGTAAGGCTGATTGGAAGCAGACAGCATTGCACGGAAAGTTCGCTTTTGCTCTTCTAATTAATGTACGCTATTCATTAAAATCTGGCTAATACACTGTAAAGTAGGCAGTGTAATCATTTGACACATCTGTTGAGAACTTGGCACTATCTCATCCTTAATGTTTTGCTATTTAAATACGTTTTGTGCATGTTTTGCTTTTCTTTTGAGTTGAACCTTAGCTCACACTACAAAATAGTTTATATGTAAGATAAAAGAATAAGCCTGCTATACATACAGTACATAAAATCTTTCACTAAGTACAAATAGAATTTAAAAGTGAAATTACTGAGGCAGCAAACACAGTTGATCACATTACACATAAGCAGTGCATTAAAGGCTAATGTTCTGTGAAAATATAGGAGTCAGAAGTACACTTTGCTTGCCCAATGCTACTCTGGAAAGTAGCAGTGATTTTTTTTTTTTATTAAATGCAGCATATCACAGAAAAAAACCCTACACCTCTCTGCCTTCTTCAAGGGGGCCCTTAGCGCTTCCATTCTGAAGAAAAGACACAAATGAAATCCTGTCTGAACTAGTTTAACCCTGTAAGCTGCACTGAGAGATTAACTCAGTGCACGGTGCCTGGGGGGACAGTGATCTGGGAAAGCCCTCTGGGGACACTTGGGAGGGAAGAGGAACAGTCACAGCAGTACCTCCCAGTGTCCTTGGGTTGTGAAAGGGCTGGGAATCTCTCCTCTTGCTTCCTGCCCTTCTGAAATGAAATGGATTCTGCATGTCCTCGGGCCCGGATACATCTGAGCGGGATCACCAGAGGGAAGAAAGCTGAATGAGTTTTAGCACCTGACGTGGTCTCACACAACTCCTTGGACTCCTAGTTATTTCTGTGGAGAATCAAGCTTTGTAACATTAACAACAAGCATTCTTTAAAATAAAATGAACAATACCAGACTTTGCATGATTTGTGTCAGTGCTGACACAAGGCTTCTGGGCAGTACGGAGGAAATGAACTTTTGCCATCCCAGAAATAAAGCATTTTTTTTCCCCATTAATGAAATGGTGAAGTGTGGGCTTAGAGCAGAGGCAGAGCAGTTCTGTTAAGCATCACACCTCCTGCTAAGCATGAGACATTGTGGTAGATGAGCTTTGCAAAGCCAGTGCCCTGTGGCTCCAGTTCTGTCCTCCCTGTTCCAGGAACAGGTTGCCCAAGCAGGCTGTGGATGCCCCATCCCTGCAGGCATCCAAGGCCAGGCTGGAGGTGGCTCTGGGCAGCCTGGTCTGCTGGTTGGCGACCTGCACGCAGCAGGGGGTTGGAACGAGTTGAGCATTGTGCTCCTTTGCAGTCCAGGCCATTCTATGATTCATCTCGTGTACCGGTATCTCCCTCTGCAGGCCGAAGGGGAGGGATGGGAAGCGGGGTGCGTACCGAACTGCGTGCTGCACGGAGAGGCTGCCCTCAGAGCCTCTGCTCCGGCTGTAGCAGTCCGGGCAAAGGCAGCGCACAGCAGCCGCACTCGGGCTGCCGCCGCGGATGCTGCTTAGCTCTGTGCACTGAGCCAGCTGGAGAGGATGCTATTTGAGGTGCTCGGTCATCACCAGGATTTTGGAGTGTGTGTTTTGCTCGTTTCTAAAAACAGTTCTGCCTGGAAAGCCAAAAGCTTCTATAGCAGCTGCAGAAATCTGGCTTGCTGCATGGGCAGTCATTCTGTGCTACCTCATGCACTCTTCCAGGTGGCATTAAGGCAGTAGTACAGAACTTTGCCTATGATTTCATACCACGGTTGGTGGTCTAAGCTGGTTCCTAAAAGTGCCTTTGAGGGAAAAGAGACACACAAATAAAATGAAGCGGTGAAATTGTATAGGCTGCTCCGGAAGTAATGCCTCCCATTTATTTCCATGGAAACTCCAACAGGTGCAAAGAGCACAATAACACTATTTGATAGAGCAGATTTCAGTAAAAACAGTTTATTGGTGCAGTCACTACCATTAGCTATGCAATTTTGCCAGCAAAGAACAAGAGCCTGCATGACACACTGGTGAAAAATCTGCATGGCCACCCAGAATGTGGCTTTTCTTTCATGTCAGTGTTGCCACTGCTGAAATGCACCACCCACCAAATCACTGTGCTCCCATCCACTGTTAGGTCTCCATAAACATTGACAGGAGTAGATGAATGTCCGCGGGTGCCATTTTTTCCTCATGGACAAAATCAATTCTACTCTTTTGCTTTGTATGCACTTCTGTGTCAGATGCCATTCTGTCAGACTGCTCCTCTGCAGCCATCTGTTGAATGGCAACAGCACGTAACGGATTATAGATGGGAAGGTTCAGCTTCTACTGCCATCCCATCACAGATCTGCCTCTAACATCATGGGCCAATGCCATAAAATAGGCATTATTTTTGGAGCAGTCCTCAAACTGAATACAGAATACAGTATTTGTTTGGGTTAGTAACTTGCACAGTTGCTGTTGGTCCTTTATGTTCATTTTCATTTTGGTTCTGCAGTGAGATCTTTGTTTTAGAATAGTCACAACTCATCAGTCTTGTTTCAGGATCTCACTGCTGTTTTAAGATTCCTGTTTCCCAGTCTCAGTTTGTTATTAATTTGGAATTTTTTTCTCCCTAAGGAAATAATCCTTGATGTTTCAGCTGAATACAATTTCCTCTGCGGGGAGGTGATATCACAGAACATCTTTAACTGCTTTTACTGTGTTATAAATTTTCCGGAGCAGTAACAACTGATACAAAAATGGTGTTACAAAGTCAAAGTCTGCCTTTCATCATGAAGTCCCTTATGATGGTATAGTGCAGAAATGTCCACTGGAACGCAGCTACTGAGCACTGTAAGAGCTAAGATTTTTATTTTTCAAAGTTGGGAAGGAAGAGTTGCAACTCATGCTGAGATCTCTGTCATGCTGAGTTGCAGCTGCCTGGTGCTTTTGAAGGCTCTCTTTGCTGTAGAGGTTCGATGTACGTTTCATAACAACAAGGGTTTACTTCATTGCCCCGGGCCAAGGGCTATGTTTGTTTTGTGCTGGAGGAAGAACCAGCCTGCTGTGGTTCCAAAAGCAGCCTAACTCTGAAGTAAGGAGCTTCGTAGAGGTTATTTTATCTTTCTGCCACCGCAGGGAAGCGTAGTATCTTAGAGTACACTGCTGTAAATAGTATCTCAGGACAACCAAACAAGGGATATATCGTGGTGAAAGGATGGAGGAATGGAGGCACTGCCTGCTGTGGGAATTGGAGAATGGTGGTTTTCAGTGCACTTTCTCTCGAAGCCCGCTTTAGGTTGCGTGCTGCTTCAGCAACATGGCACTCCTATGTTTAACCATGCTCAAAATGTTACTGAAAAGTAAACAAAGCAAAACCAAACAAGTATTTTTTTCTGACGTATCTGGTACTAAGGCTGCTTGTGCAAGATTGAATAAAATCAAAGTGGCTGATAGGTCAGTTAGACACTTTGACATGTGGCTCTTAGTCAGGATGTGACCTGTTGTTTGACATCATCGTTATTAGTCTAATCTGACCATCATTCAGCCACAATATGCATTAGAATCAGCTAACGGACTGGAAGTACTCACAGTCTAACCACGTGCTTTGGGGACTAACCGTGCTGTAAGCCGTGCAGTCTAACTGTGCCGTGCCTTACAGGCTGTTTGCCATCAAGTGGCTTAGATAAGTTAATGTTAGAAGGCTGTAAGCTGTAAAGTTGATTCCTCTTGTAAAAATAGCTGAAGGGCTGTTTCTGTTTCAGCTCAATGAGGTGACAGAGCATGAAGAGGAAGTGGAGAGATTAAGGAGTGTTAGGAAGTGCGAGCAGCAGATGGCCTGGTGCAGCGGCTCCCTGCCGCAACACGAGGGGCAGCGCGGTGATGCGCCCACGGAGTGCTGGACCCCTGCCCTGCCACCATCATTGGCGTTGAAGGAGGTGGCAGGGCAGGGTGAGGAGCGGCACAGCAGCACGAAGGATGTGGCCGAGGAGCAGAGCTGAGCAGTGCGCAGGAGGAGATGCCACGAGCTTTGCCTTGGGGTCTGGGAGTCCTTCTCAGGGCCCTTCAGCCCATCTCCATGTCCCCCCCAGTAAAATTAAACTGTGTCACTGTTTCCAATGGGACAGAGGTGAGTTTTCCTTCTTGGCATCTGGTGCTCTCTTTTGGCTTCAGGAGAAACACAGAGTGTTGATAACACGGCAGTGTTTCTAGCTGTTGCTGAGCAGTGCTGCACTGAGCTACAGGCGTTTCAGCTTCTCAGCCCGTCGTGGTGTCCTGCTGGAGAGGGGCTGATGGGGCACCAGGAGCTG
>NW_024884778.1:18423119-18500806 GCF_019232065.1 Centrocercus urophasianus | reverse complement strand
CGTCGTGGTGTCCTGCTGGAGAGGGGCTGATGGGGCACCAGGAGCTGGGAGGGCACAGAACGGGGACAGCTTGTGGCAACTTAGGCATGGGCTCCGTTGCTTGTGCAGGACAGAGAGCTTCATTGTACGTGCTCACGGCCTTTTATAGCCCCGCAACAGCCCCTTGGCTTCGGGTGTATTTACATCTGGCAGCAACGTCTTCATTGCAAGCTCTGTTTTGCCAGAGTGAGAGATGGAAATAAGAATTCAGAGGAGCAAAGATCCCTGGATTTGTTTTAGTATCGTGATGCTGGTGTGTGGGTGGCCAACCGTACCGTGGGGCGCATCAGGCCCGGCACTGCCCAGGAAAGGACTGTCCCGCTCTGCTCTGCCGCGCCGCTGCAGCCCGTGAGATGTCCGACGCCGCTTCCTGAAGCGGCCGCGTTCTCCTTGGGATCTGTGCCCAGCGCTGCCCACAGCCTGCCCTGCTGCGCTGTGAGAAGGCAAGTCCCAGCCTGGGCTCAGATGGCTGCAGGCCCTCGTTGCTCTCGGTTCCCGAGGCTTCCAAGGTAACGCTTTGGCACCCCCCGCTTTGCCAGGTGCCGCTCCCTGCATCCCCTTGTCTTGCTGATGCACTGCTGCTCTGGCAGTCCCTCTGCCTTCCCTGAGTGGCGCCTTGTGGAACACAGAAATGACACGCAGGTTTGGTACGCGCTAAGGGAAGAGGAGGAGTGGAAGCTGCTCCCAGCTGGGCGTCACGGCAACCCCCATCCCGACCCACCTCGGTTCCACCGGTGCCCCTGTGTAATGGGGTTGAGGCTCTGGGACTCGAGGGAGAGGTGCGTGAGGATGCGGTGGGAGGCCCACCCATGAGGTTTCCTAGGGCGAGGCGGCTGACTGATTTCTCCACAAAGAATTCAGGAATAAATACTTCTATCCCTGGATGGCTGCAGTCCTGGTTGGTAAATGGAAATGGATGATTGTGTCCATACTTACCTATTGAAAACAAACACCAGTGGAGCCACCCCCAATAAAAAACGGATAAAATGATGGTGTTAGAGGAGGTGGGGAATGAAGAAAGGGAAGAAGAGGAAGATGTCTATGAAACTGTACCATAGGAAAGAATTGAGAAGATTTGAGAACCTGAAGCACTCAGGCAAAGAGGACCCAGGGGAGGAAGAGATCAGAGTCGGGTAATAGGGCATAAAAGATGTCGCGCTGTCTCTGCAGGGCATTGCCACTGTGAATAAAGTCTGCCGGTATCACAGGTACCGTCCTGACAAATTATTTGGGTATTCCAGTTGTTGGGATGCACACTGGGGAGAACATTGGAAAGGCAAAAGCCCGGAGCTTGAACTCAGCTCGGCTGTTGGGGCAGAAGAGAGAAAACCCTTTTTTAACACGTATCTTAACGGTCAAAGGAGAGAATCTCCCTCCTGTACCTTGTGCGGCAGGAACGTGACCGCTGAGGGTGAGTTTTCCTTCTTGGCATCTGGTGCTCTCTTTTGGCTTTAGGGGAAACACAAAGAGTGTTGGAAACACGGCAGGGTTTCTAGCTGTTGCTGAGGGTGACCAAACGCTGAAGTTGTGCACTTGTTGCACGTGATGCGGAGATGAGAGAATGATGGAAGAAGCAAAGGAGGAGAGAGGTGCACAGGGATATTTCTAGAAGGGATTTTAATCTGCTTTCTTAACTCTGGGTCTAGGGACAGGGTCCCTAGCTGCTTCTGTTGTGTGCTGTGTCTGCACCAGCTGATTGCAGCAAGGTGGCCTTAGAAGAGTGGGCTTTTAGTCACCTCTAGGAAGTCAGTGATAGTGAAGAACTTCTTCAGATACAGGAAGCAATTTATTTGACATCTCCAGTTGTGACCTTATTTTCTTCTTCAGCATGCAGCGTTCAAAGAAAAGATTTAGCTGGGATTACTTGAGAAGGATTGGGTGTGTGCTTCTCCATTTTGCAGCCAGATTTCATCTTTTCAATTCATCCGTGAGATGAATGACTTTTGTGCAGCATCGCTGTCCCTGTGCCGCAAGGTTGGGGTTTTTTTAGCCCGTTTTTCTACAAAACAAAGCGAAAGCCCAGTAAGTATTGCAGCAGCTCTCCATGACAGGTGAGATCATGCCTGCTTCAGGCCATAGTGAGCAGAGGCTGGGAGAAATACTGAGTGGGTGCCATACTGTACTGTGGAATCTTCAGAACCCTTCAGACTGAAGCTTTTCTTTGTAAAGTGCGTTATTACCAAAACTGCGGTAACATTTCCCAAGTGGGGATCTTCAAAGGCCGCACTCTTCATCTACAGATTGCAGTGGCTAAAATGGAAAGGAAGCCCTTGGGTAGCTGTTGAGAAGTGCTGACTTTCGTTCGCTGTTTCATTGTACAATCATTTATCCACCTTAAAGTTGTTTGTTATGAGATTAACGTTCTGAGGCGAACTCTAAGCCTGAGGATACCTGGTGTGTCCCTGGGAGGCTGTTAAATGAGTTATGGTTGTGCCTTTATTCTGCGGTGGCTGATTATGTCAAGGCAGTATAGGAGCATTTGTAGAATGTTGTGTACTGCTATTAACATGGTCGACATGTTGAAGATTTTTCATCAGTAGGAACATTAAATATGTGATGTCAGTGTTTGTTACTATGAAAAGGAATATCTGTATATATTAAGAGGAGCACAGATCTTTAATCCATAAAGGCAGTGTAGAAGCCTGCAGGCTGACAAACTACACAGATAATTTTTATTTTGCTAAAGACGACCGTGTCCTGTGCCATAGTGCCTGGCAGCAAGCGTGGGTTGGGGGAATGAGAGGTGATGGGCCAGAATGATTTTGTTTGCTGTAGGTGTGCTGTCCTGCTGAGGGGAGGAAGGGCCTCCTGATGAGAATTGTGTAAGACTGTGTTTCAGGTCCCATGAGTAATAGCGGTGCTCAGCTGCTTGGGGTACATTATAGAGAAAGAAGAGAACAACAAATACAAAGTTTTACCTTTTTGATAGTTATTTTTGTTTGGTAAAATGAGAAGCTACAGGCTGCCTGGAATAGCTCTGCCTATCCCAAATAACCTGTTCCCCCATCATTATAAGGAAGATGGGTTCTGACTTTTACTTAAACACGCTGTATGCAGGTTGTTCATTTTGAAGTTAGTGAGATGAGCCTCAAATACCCACTGCTGGCCTGCTGCCTGAAGCAAGCAAGCAAAACTGCTGTCCCTGACCCCTGGGAGCCAGTGACAAATGACAGTGAAATCCATCTCTCTTACTCAGGCAAAATTATCCGTGTAAAAGCATCCTCTGAAGTTCTTCTAACTTTGTACAAAGTCAGTGATGGTCAGTAGTGAACATGGGCTGGTGGATGTGTTCAGTGCTATTGCCTGTAGAAAAGGGATCTTTTGACTCAGACATTGTGTGGCTGTAACTCATCTGACCTCTCCGTCCTTGCCTTTGTCATTTGTGCAGCATTTCATTCACTCCTTCTCTACAGTTTGTTCTGATTATACACCGGTGTAATTTTAAAAACTCAGTACAAGTGCTTTATACACAAATAATGTTGGGTAAAACAGACATCTATCATCAGCCTAATTCCTCAGGTTATAAATGAGCCACACAGATCCTGTATTGTATCATGGCTTCTCATAAAAGTTTTATAGCTACACTTTGGTGTAGCTTTGCTTTGTTTGGTGTGTCATCAGCTTTAATAACAGGTGTGTAACCGTTCATGGGAAGAAATATGATGGTTGAAACTAGAAGGGACTATAGGATTTGAATTAGGATGTATAAATGTTATCCTATATACTTATAAACACATAAAAATCTGAGCTGCTTTATAGCTGTTCTCAATCACAATCAAGGAAGTAAAAGAAAGATTCATTATTCAACCTGGAGGATTTCTGCATGAGATCCTGCAGCGTGTGGTGCTGCTGAGCCGCACAACTCCAGCTAGTGAGGAGTGCTTGTTTCTTGATACACCAAGTGCACGTTTTTTTAGATGGATTTGGGTGGTAGGGTGAGGGAGGGATTTCAGCTGAAGTAGTTGGAGTTTGTGGGAATGATAAAAGGAGGGATTACACTGTTCTTTTTCTTCTTTGAAGTATCTTCCCAAGGCTTTATTTGGAGATGCTAATCTGAAGTTGGGCCATGACTTCCGTAGAGGACGGCCCTTGCTAACATGGAATCATACAATTGCTCAGGTTGGAAAAGACCTTCAAGATCACTGAGTCTGTCCACAACCAACCATTCTACCCCAACTAACAACCCTCCACTAAATCACGTCCCTGAGCACCACATCCAAACGGTTTTTAAACACATCCGGGGACGGTCACTCTACCTCCTGCCTGGGCAGCCCATTCCAGTGCTTAACAACCCTTCAATAAAGAAGTGTTTCCTGATATCCAACAGCAGTTTTGTTTTTCTTCTTTTAAAAAATTTTGCAAATATAAGGAAAATCTCACCTTCTCAGTTGTGATACAAGCAGCCACATTCAGCTCTGGGGAGGTGCAGATTGCACAGAAGGAAAAACTCTTCACTAAGTGCTGTATGGGTCAGCTCACCCAGAAAACAGTCTTCAAACTCAAAAATCTTTTATAAAGTTAGTTCTTTCCGCCCACTACTGGACTGAAAACAATAGCAGACCTTCAGTTGTGCTGTTCTTGGGGCTTCTTTTCCTTCCTAGATGAGGGGTGGGAAGGAAAATGAGGCAAGAGTTGACAGGGGTGGGTATTATAATCATGGCGCATGGGGAAGAAGTATTACAGTTAGTTTCTGTTAACATTAGGGCTTAATAATGGCCATTAGCTCTCTTTTGTGTTCTTTCTGTTTTCCTTGATGAGAGCATGATGTGCACTGTGGCTGTCGCTGAAATAAAGGGCGTCCCTATTTCCACGTGGAAATGTCAGTGGTAGGTACCAGTGAAGAGATTATTCCCCACGGTTTCCTTTGCTGACAAATTTAGAACAGAATGCAGTTCTGTTCACATCTACCAAGTGGAGCTGCCTGTAGGCATTCACTTCGTTGTGAATTTATAGTGTCACTGTAATGTTTGCATTAATCCTATCAGCACAAAGCGTACATAAATGCATTCAGAATTATTTTGTCTTGCTCATGCAATTTGCATTAAGATCAACATGCAGAACTGTATTTTTACAGCAAGTTTTATATCTAATATCCAAATCCTTTCTCCCTTTCTTCTGTCAATCCGTGTCCTGTTTTTAATCCCTACTGGGCTCAGTGCCAGCAAGGAGCTGCAAGGATCTATGGCAACTGCCACATTTGCACTTTTCATTTACTAATCAGTAACTAAGCTCTCATTAACTATTCTTAACCATCCTGTTCAACATATGTTTGCTTGGGCATTAGTGCTTAGAAGTTGAAACAAATTAGAACAGCAGCTAAATTTACTTCCTAATAGCCAAAAATATTGGAGAAAGAATAGATTTGGAGTGTGGATGTGGCAGTGGAAAATGGGGAAATCCCGGTCTGCCTGGGTGAATTGAAGGCTGGGGATGTGAACTTCCTGCCCCCACCTTACCTCTGATGTACAAAGAGCTTTGAAAAGAGGCCAGCAAACATCCACTGACCAGCAGGGTTTACAAATGAGGTTCTATTCGAGACTCTTTCCTCTGTTTCATTCTCCATGTTTTTCCCTTTCAAGCACTACAAAAGTATTTATGGGTCTACTCTGAGGCACTTCCTGCGGAGGAGCGTTTTCATTTTGACTTCTAACTATGCTGACACTAATTGCAGAAAGAGCAGCTTAACAAAGGAAAGCATGGAATGTTGGATGATAGATTGTGTAGGCCCTTAAAAAGGTTATTGTCTCTGCTTAAGAAGTTGTTTTGCGTACTCGCAAAGATTGTTAATGATCAGCTTTAATTAGTTTCATTGTGCTATCAAAACGGTAGTGCAAATCCTATCATTTTGTCCTCAGGTTTGTGCTGCTTTGGATTCAGCAGCAGCTCATCTGTAAGGGATGGGCAGTCGCTGTGCTGCTGTCCTGCAGCCTGGCCCAGGATGTCCGCTCACACCGTGCTCCCAGGCTCTGTCCTTCCTTCTGTCCAGGCACAGTGTCTGCCTGGGGTTTGTTTCCGTATCTCTGGAATGGGCTTCATGTTCACGTGTTCAGCAGTGTGCTGTAGGGATCTGATTGCTGCTTGCAGAAACCTGTGACAGGGAATCCTGGAAGTGGAGTTTGCTCGTCATGCTTGGGCTTTCTGAGTGCTCTGCGGTTTTCAGTCCCATGTTTGTCCAGTTAAGGAAGGTTAGGTTGTGACACTCTGTGTAGAGCAAAATTCTTCACAGGGAAAAAGCCCTCTGTAGTCTTGCCGTGTCAGCCAAGGCTCTGACAAGCCCTTTTTCAAGTAGCGTTACCCCACATTTGATCCTGCTGTTGGTTTTCTAAGAGAAGATAACCTTTCCCCCAAAAGGACCTGGGCACACAGCTTCCTTCAGTCAAAGCCAGACTCAGCTGGGAAGCACATGTTGGTAACAGATCCAGCAGCAGCAAAACAGCTCTTTGTGTTAGCGAGGTGCCCTCAGGAAGCATAGCTGCAATACAATGCACAGCAGCCTCTGGCACCTGGAATTAACGCACATGCTAAGATCCCTGCTTTCCAGGAAAAAGCAGGCACAGACTTTACAGTTCTGTTCCTCAGCGGTGAGGGTGGGATTTGCCTCCTAGAGAGAGACTTCTCAAAGCCACTGGAATTTAGAAAAGCATTTTGATGCATCTTTTCCAGATCACAGACTGAACTGCAGGGTCGAGCAAATGCTTTCTTTTCGCCTTATCTTTGGCAGCAGGTTTTTCCAACTGCTGCTCTGACCCAGGTTTGCCTGGCACGCTCAGTGTGTGACCTGCATACTGCTGGGGATAAGCAGCAGCTGAGCAGGTGGCAGAGTACAAAGCACCGCAAAGGAAGATGCTGAAAGCGTGTTTGAAAACACTGTCACTGCAGGAGTGGTGTGCTCGTTTTATAGCGTGTTGGTGTTGAGAGGAGGAAAGACAAGGGAGAGCAGAGATCAGGAGCAGCAGCGTGGGCACCAGCTGCCCTTCTGTGCTGAGATGGGCCCCTGCAGGCTCCCTCAGTGAAAGCTTGATGTCAAGGCTTATTTCCCATCTGTAGACGTAGATTATAACCCATCATTTATCCTTAAGCTGAGACAGGTGAAGAATTCAGATGTTTTTAAATAGATTTTCTTTCCTTTTATGATCTATTTTCTTTTAATGAACTATTGTTGTTTTTTTTTTTAAATGGACATCCTTTCCTATATAGAGAATATCCTATATATAGAATAGAACATCTCAATCCTATTCTATGATCCTTTACAAATCTATGGGAATTCTGTGGTCCTACACTGGAAGCAGGTCCGTGGTAGTTCTGAAGTGTGCTTGGACGCCCTTGTGCTGCTCTCATTCCTGGAAGAAGTGCCACCTGAGAATCAGAGGGCCACACTGAGCTCCCGTAATCTCTTCTGTATGTCTGTATGTAAATAAGTGCAAGAAGCTTGGGTTTCTGGGCTGAAATTTATCCTAGTCATAGCTCAATCCATGTCCGTCACCTCTACTTCAGCTCTGCAATTATTTGAAATTATACAGGCTGGCTTATGAGTGATCATAAACCCCGTGTCTGACTACCTCATCGCAGACATCTGCGGTGCTGAGGTCCTCTAGGTTTGATACCTTGCCAAAGAGTTTAGGAAGTGTTTTGCATCCAGGGGCTCATTGGCTAAGGGGCAGCTGTGAGTTCCCTGTAGCTCAGTGCCACCTGGAGTTAGTTCCATTGGAGAAAATACCGTTAGCAGCCAAGCAGAAAAAGAAGGGAAAATAAGTATACTCAATAGGACCTGCTCAGGACACCTGCTGCCGTTAGTTTCTCCACTCCCAGGTTTGTGTGAGTGCTACTCTTGAAGAGGAAACCAACAGGAAGAGTTCTGAGAGGCCTTTAGCTCTAGGTAGTGCTTCAAAATGAGTGGATGGTGAACTGCGGGCAGAAAACACTATTTTTCATCAGCTCTGCTGAAGGATCCCTGGTGTTTTAGTGATGTTGGCAGCAGCGGCTGTAGCAGTGATCCACCGCATTCTGCATGACAGCTGGGGAGCTGATGTGACGTGCTGTGATGGATGGTTTCTTACTTATAGCAGCAACAGATCTAATAGTTAACCTCGATGTAAAATGTCATGATTTATTGACATCCTTCTGCCTTTATTTACTCTGTGAAAGCTGCTGAGTGGCAGGATACATGTCTTTAATTGAATCCCTTTTTACGTTGCTATTTGTTACTTGGAGGTGCAGCTGTGGACCTAGATCCTGGAAAAGTTGCGGAGGAGGTTGCTGAGCAGGTCCTGAAGATTCAGATTACCAGCTGTCCAGTGGGTGCCGCAGTTGGGTAATAGAGTTTCTTTTTGTTGTTTTTGTGGCTCCTGTATCACTGAAGGTAAGAGGGACTTCAGAAAGCTGCAGCAATACTGAGTGTACCTACTTGCTGCTTTTGGAACAGGGGGTGAATTTTATCCTTTTCTTTGGGTGCTCTTGTTGTAACATTGAAAAGCTTTTATGTAGGTAGAGTAAAAGTCCTTATTCTAATGCATCCCTCTAGCTCATTTGGATAATTAAAAACTTTTGGACAAGGCCTGGGAGAGCGTAGCATGGGGCATAGTCCTGTAGGCAGCCTGTAGAGCCAGCAACATCAAACAGATGTTCTTATATTTTATCTTAGTAATTACACACTACAGAGGTCACAGGACCGTCCTGAATGGCCTCAAGTACGCAGCAGATATAATGAAGAATATGGCATGGAAAGAATTCCTAAACTGGAAAAGTGTTGCTCACCTTTTAGCCTATCTTTTATCTTGCTGTGCCATGCATTACAAGAAGAAATAGCTTGTCCAAAGTGATGTTCTCCAGCTTCTCACAAGATCGTTCCCACAGTTCTGAGATAGCCCTTCTGTTTATGCAGCAAAATTGAGTTTGTCTGTCAGAGTGGTAAAGTATGAAGCTAATCTAATAATGTGTGTCACAGTAATCCATGTGTGTTCAGCTGTCACTGTGAGCAAATGTTTCTTAGGTCCCCACTCAGTTGCATATGTAAGGCAACAGATGTTTCATGTTCTTAAATGTTAAAAGGGCCTTGGCCACTATTTAAGGAAGATGCAGGATGATGTATGTGGTCTTATACACATGAGAGAACTGTGCTAAATGTGTAGCTAAAGTGGTTTCTAAATTGATTTAGTGAAATGAATGCAACGGTATCTTACAACAGACAAAGATGCTTCGGTTTGCAAGGTTGCACTTTTGCTTAGCTGATTTCAGATCTGCTGTTTGAAGAATGGTCATGCAGAAGAAATTTTAACCGTATGCACTTTTAAATGGAATGGATTCTCTTTTTTTTTCTTGTGCATAGCAGATCTGACACTTTTTTTTACTTAAGAGAATTTATTGCCTTATGACAGAAGCAGTTAACCCATTTTAGATGGAAACTGGAATCAGCAGCTGGGTTTATTATAAGCTGCAGTCTGCTCCTGAGAAGCATGATAACACTGTGATAGTGCATCTCATGATGGTACCAATGTCTTTTAACTCAGGCCCTCGGAATCAAAAGCTGGAAGGCACCACATACTGCTGGGCAGAGATGTGGTTACAAAGCTCTGATTCTGAGCTGTGAGGTTTACTAACAGCTTGGGCTCTTTTTTGCCTCAAAACCTGAATGAGAGGCTTTTCTGTCATGAAACCTGCAGCTGGAGGATGCTTCCATGATTTGTGTTTTATTCACTGCTACAGCTGGTGGAAATTCCAGAAAATATTTCACTTTTCCAGTTGGGGTTAATTTCATCAGAGCCTTTTTCTGATGGTTCCCAGGCGCAGGAGGCATAGTTTTCACTGAGGATCAGCACTGAAGTTGTGTAAATTCACAGTCTGGGGTTTTGCCTTGGGCTGAAGATGAGAAGTGATTGACGTGGCAAAGACAGTTACAGTTTATCTGGCCATCACTGTGTGCTGATGTGGATAATTCACACAAAGGGGCATAGTTCTCTGTGTGGGTCTTATGACTTTCTTGACAACTGTATTACCCCGTAGGGAAGAACTGAAAGCTTTTTAATCCATGCAAGCAAATTTTCTTGGGAGGTGCAGGCCGTGCAGACTTGCTGTTCTGTGGAAGATAAAGCAGCACAAGACACGTGTGTAGATAAGCATTTCATTTTGACAGCCCTAACTTAGAGAGGAATTAGTCCACATCTCCCTCCAAGTTTGCTTGTGTTGACTCAAATGCTGGAAGTGACCACCAAAGATTAATGGTGCTACCAACAGAAGGTTTGCAGGTTAGTATAACTGGAGTGGGGCAGCGTCCTGCCTGTGCTTCTCTGCCCTCCCTTGCAACTGTAAGAACTGTAAGAACTGTAAGAACCCCTCTGCTGCTAGCGTTCTCTTCACACCTGCTCACTTCCCCTCACTGCATTAGTGGATTGCTGGTTTCTTTTTCCTTCTGTTAATTACCTACTGGCCTATAACTGTATTCCTTTTTCTTTAGTCTACTCCTAGTCACTGCTATTGATGCAAACTTTCTGAATTAAATGGAGACAGCTTGCTCATAAAGAATGATGACCCAATGATGTAGAAGGCAAAGCATATTGGAAGTCAGAGTGATTGTGCTAACACATTTTATTAGATAATAAGCAGGGTGCTGGGGGGCTCTTGGAGGGATGCCTTCACTTGTGCATCAGTGCAGGTGAGCTGCCACGTCCACACTTCTCTTGGAAAGTGCTGTGCTCAGCGTTCCCTTCTAGTCTTGTCAAACTGTGTTTTGTTCCTAGAGTAGTGTCAAGAACCAACCTAAATGCACACACTGCTACTTAGCATTTTGGTAAAAACCTTCTCTGTGCCAAAGTGCTGGGAGCTATTAACGTATCTAATGAGAATATTTGTGGGGTGACCAAAGATGCTGAGCATACAGGCCCCATAATGAAGCATTATTTTCTTGAAAAGTAGCGTTAGAACTCAATTCAGCAAAACCAGCACTCTGTTTCTGAACCAACTCCTACATTCAGTGCAGCATTCTGGCTTGGTTTGCTCAGGCTGATGCTCCTCTGGCCTCGGGGGCTGTGAGATGCCATCTCTTGGCAGAGCACAGCCTGTGGTTGAAGGACGTGGATAGATGACACAGATACTGTCTGCTACCCTCAAATCCGAGGGCAAATACAAGCCTGCAGTGAAACTAGCTATGGCTTTTAAATCCTCAGTACTGTCACAACTGCTTTGTTTGTCTTTGACGGTGTCGTTTGTAATTCTGTTGGAGATTCAGCATCCAGAAACGCATATGGAAAGATTAGAAAAAGCTGATGAGGCTGGTGTTCAGTGCGGCTCCTGAACCTGAGATTGCTGTGAGTGCTGTGCCCTGTTTGTCACAGGCTGGAGCTCGTGGTGCCGTGTTTGGAAGCTTGAGTAGCACGGTGCTGAGCATCTCTAGTGTCAGCCTTTGAGGAACTGGGGTAAAAAACAAGACAAAAGGAAAGGATGTTGCCTGCTCATTGATGGATTTAGCCATTTACCTTAAAGCAGCATTTTCATTAAGTAGATCTGTTTTCCATCTTTAACCCTGGTAAGTCAGAGTGTAACATCAAATCTCAGTTGACTTTTCTTCTATTAAATTATGATCCTTACCTGTAAACACAGAACCCTGCTGTACAGGGGAATGAGGGACTGTCTGTGGGACGTGTCAGGCCGCCTGAGGAAGATGCTATAAAATGTCATCAAATATCAGCCTTTATTTAGGAATGGTTTTGTTACGTGCTGGGAAGTCCCGGAGTTGTCAGTTCTGTCTTGAGAATGAACTCGCTCTTTTCTGGATGAATCTCTGGGACAGGCAACAACAGTTTCACATCCAGAAATTGCCTTATATTGGCAAGAGAGTAGAAAACCACCCACCCCACCAAACAAGGCAACTGCCTGAAAAGAAGTAGGAAAGATGAAGAGAAAGGAGAAAGTGGGTAGTCAGGGAGTGGGAGGCATCCGGAATCACCGTGCGTTGTAACGGCTTACCCTGAGCCACTCTAATGCTGCGTTACTGTGATGCTTCGGATTGCTCACACAGGGCACTGCAGCACTGCTCATACTCAAACTGAGGATGACTGTAAACAAATGGAGCTTGTAAATTCTTTACAAGCCTGATTTATTCATGTGCAAACATTTGTTCAAAGCTACAATGTTATCACAGCAATTTGAACTATTACAGTGATGTCCTTAATGAATAAGACAACTTTCAAAAAATTTTGTAAAGACATTCAAAAATGCTTCTTTTGGGAGATGCTTGAGAACTGAGAATGGCAACGGGTCTTATTTCCTCCAAGGCATTCAGGAGCCTGGTTCGGAGTATGCAGCTGTTAATCTTTTAGGGACTGATCAGTTGATTGCCTGGCCATGTAAACGACGACATTTTGGGAATACTGAGTGCTCTTTATCAGTAACAAATGACATATTATCATTGACTGGAGATGTATCAGCGTTGTCACCCAGGCAGACCACCCATTACTTCAGCTTTTCTAAGTTCTTTGTCAGATATTTGCGTACGAGAAGACATTATAGGAAGAATTTATTTTGAAGGGAAGGCATGCCCCTATTTACGCAGATGTCTGAAGCCTTGATATGCTTTTCATGAGGTGTGGAGTTCAAAACATCTGTGTTTAAACTGATCAACTGACATTACTCCTGGGGGGATAAAGCTGGTTTCTTCTCATTAACTTTAATCCTTCATAAGCCACTTGAGCATGGAAATAAAACTTGTGGCTTTCTCAACCCTTCTGTTCCAGACAGCTCCATCAAAGGTAAAGATGAGGGGTGATCCAGATGATATGCTGATACAAAGTTAAACAGCTAAAAATAATGAGTAGCTTCATTGTAGCAGGGTCACGTATGATTTCGGAGCAAATTTCTGCAGCTTTTTGGAACAGGCTGCCCAGGGAGGTGGTGGAATCGCCGTCCTTGGGGATATTTGAGAACCGTGGAGTTGTGGCACTGAGGGATGTGGGCAGGTGGGGGTGGGCTGGTGGTTGGACTGGATGGTCTCAGTGGTCTTTCCAACCATAATGATTCTGTGAAAGATGACAGGGCAATTATAATATTATAATTATACTATTTGGGCCCCCTAAAATGCCTTTGCTTACAGTTAGAGCTGTTTTTACGGCTGAAGTAGAGAAGGAAGCCATAAGCTTGTGACTGTGATTAATGCACGCCTTTGTCATTCAGAATTCGTTCAGATTGGGCATTTTCTCTAGGGAATACTTTGAAGATGTCTCCTGCTTCAGTGTAAAGCTCTTTACCACGAGGCTGTGGTTTTTTGGTTTTCCCTGACTACTGTTTAAAATACACATTCTGGAAAGGTTTCTGGGCCAAATAGAGCATTCCTCTGTTTACTCTTACAGTGATTCATAGTTTTTCATGTATGCATTAGTATAATTTCTCAGTCTGAAAGCAGTGTGACAAATGGCAACTTGTGGACTTGTTCACATCCCACAAAGGGCCAGTGGATGGAAAAAAAAATTCTTCTATTTGTTCAGAAATACCATCTCTGATAACAAATGTTGAAGGTTAGAATTTGACCGTCTCCTTTCTGGTAAGGTGGCCCTGCCTTCTGCCTCCCAGCTGTGACCTGGTGCGGGCTTCTCTTTGCTTATGGCTCTTATCTGTTTGGCCTCATGGCCCTGGGGAGGCACAGCCAGCCTGCTGCTGGCAAGAGCTGTGCAGGGTGAAGGGCGAGCTGCTGCCACGGCACGGCTGGATGCAGAGCTGGCGTAGGGCTCATGGGGCTGCACTGCTTTCCTCAAGTGCTGGCAGTGCAAGCAGAACTTTACCTTTTGGTGGTTCATTCACGCTGTTGCTCCATCAGCCTGACTTCAGTGTTACATTTTCTAAGGGATGCTTTTCTTCTGCTTTCTCTCTCTTGGTTTTGTGCTTAGGCAGTGAACGTGGTGCATTAGCAAAAAAATGAGAATTGTACTTGCCGGTCGTGTTACACTGTGACACAGATTGGAAGCATTTGGCAGGACAGCTAAACTTAATAGTACTGCACTGACCAGAACAGAAATACAGACAGGCTGAGAAACTGGGCTCGTGTGATTTGTTCTTATGCCTGCATGTGTACCTCCCTCTGCTGGTACAAAGCACTAGTGGGGACAAAGCTGAAAACAAAGTACCACTTTTTCCCTGTGCTTTGAGGTCAGCGGAGCTGCAGGAGGGGTGGATTTGGCCGAGGCTTGTTATTGCCAGAAGTAGCCTCTGGGCATCACCCACTGATCAGAAGTGTCCTCTTCTGTCAGGAATCCACTTTTTTCATCAGTCTGCAGTCTGTGCAAAATGTGTGCTTGCCCTCTGCACGATACCTGCTGTGACTGTGGCTGAGGGGAAGGGCAGCTGCCTCACGTGCTTGTGCACAGCTTTGTTTGGTGTCCCAATCTGCCCACTGTGAATTGCAGGTAAATACAGCATTAAAGACAAAAGTTAATTTCCGTGTTCTAAAACATCCCTGCAGGTCTGGCAGACTCAGAAGTTTTTGTAAAGAGCTTCTATCACTCAGACTTCCTTATTATCTGAGTAATTTGTGGGTGGATAAAAACATGCTGGGAAATGTCTGCTACCACAGTAACGGTGCATGAGGAAGTGAGAGGCTCTAAGTTATTAGTTGTGATCTGTTGTGCTTCTTGTGATCAAGTCTGACTGATTCTTACAGCTCTCAGCTGAGGGTGAGACTTGCACTGTGTGCGATGAAACTCAACAGCTGTGACCTGGCTGTTGCAGAGCCCTTACATTGCATCCTGTGCCCTGGCCCCTGCTCAGCTGATTCACTCTGCAGCATGTTGGTTTTGCTGGGTGGAACTGCAGAGGGGGAAAGCTTGCCTTGCAGTATGTGCACCAAGGCAGAGTTCGTCCTGATGACACACGTTTGTGCCTCAGCTGCAGTTCTCCCATTTGTGCAGCTTTATATGGATGCCTCTGATCTTTGCTCCGGACCATGGTGCAAACTCCTCTGGCAGCCTGCTGTTACAAATAACCACTGGCCTAAAAGGCCATAGGGATTTTCATCAACTAAGATTGGGGCAGAAGCAAACTCATATGCGGGTGATCTTCTCCGTTGCTTTCACCTTCCGAAGAACAGAAGAGAGGAGAGCAGCCTGAGGCAGCTGAGAAACTGAGAGAGAAATGAAGCAAACAGGCTGCAATTCTGCATCTCAAGTGCACAGTGAAGAACACATAATGAAAGGACTTGTTCCTCACAGCACAATTAATTATGTTGCTTTCCTGACAGTGAATTCCCTTGCTCACCATGTCAAGAAATGCTTCATTCAAGAAAATAATTAAGTAAGCCCTCTCAGCAATGGAGGTTTAATGTCTGGATTGTATCTTGTAATATTTTTGACACTACTCAGCAATCAATTCAGTGAGCTGGTGTCTCAAGGGGCTGTTCTTCTGTTCATAAACTTAGGTTGCATTCCAGCTGCAACCTCACAGAGGGATATTTTATCCAGGTAAGAAATAGCTTGTTCATTTTTATGGGAGAGACTTGTGTGTCTTTTTGCTTCCAAGTCAATGACCTCACACGTGGGAAATGTTTTACTATCAGCAGGAGATGTGGCCGGCTTGGCCTTGTGTTGTCCAGCTGGCAGCTGTGTGACCTTCTGTCTGATCAGAGTAGGTTTTCCTCCAGGGGCAAAAGCAGTACCCTGTTTTTTAAATTTACTTGGCAGTCCTCTTTAAACATGTATAAGAATACTGAGATCTGCTCTTTCATCTGAGTACCACAGATCTTGGGATGGAGAACTGAGAGAATGTAGTGACGAGGGCCCTTTGAATTTTGGAATTTGGAAAAACGCTGTGGATATCTGTGAAAAACTCTGGCACAGCAACATTGTTTAATTGTACTGCATCTATCAGTAACATTCACCGATGTCTGACATCAGTCATTCCTATGTCATTTTTGTGATGTTTGTGGACAGAAGCCACAAGATATCTAGCAACAGCTAGTTATTTGGCCGTACTTTTGCATTTTTCAGTATTTAGCTGCTCATCTCTTTTGCAAATAGCCTGCACAATATGAGAGCTTGTTTTTCAGTCTTTCACCTACAATCTCACAATCCCATTCACCGCTTTGATGATTGTAAAGAGTGAGCTGCAGAGCTGTGGAGCCTGCAGAGTTTCCGAAAATGTACAATGCTGCTGGAAGAAGGATGCTGTGAACCCAGCAGTGAACATGCAGGATTGTTCACGGCTATGGCACAGATACAAAACAAGCCGGGTTTATTTCTGCCTTGGTCGTATTTTTACTATTCGCTGTTAGACTATCCTGTCTAATGAACACAAAATCCACAAGATGCTTATTTAGGTGTCACCATCCACTTTAACCAAGAAGATGACAAAATGCTCTGCACACCCTGAGGCATGCCTTAGAGCTTGAATCTCCTGCCGCGTAGCACTGGTGCAGTGAGATGTGGGCTGGAGTGCAGGCAAACATGAGAGGACAGTCTGAGACTGGGCAGAAAAAGTGTCAGAATGAGTCAAAGCTGCTAGAAGAAACTTAGGGTGTACTGGAATGCATTTTCTAATGTCAAAAGTACCGTCTTCTCTGTCAAGCCTGCTCTGTCTCCACAGAGTGCCTCTATAATTGTTTCCTTTGGGGCTGAAAGCACTTTCTTTTATCACTGATCCTGCAGTTGAGTCTTACAGGAGAATCAGCGTGTCACAGTTCAGCATTATCTGCACTACAATTATTACATATGTATAATATAGATAATATGATTATTTGTACTCGTGCAAGTTCTCTCGTCCTTTTAATTTCAGATTTATGTTAAATTACATACACCTTTAGGGGGTAACTGCCTCCCAGAGCATGTCAGCTGAAGAATTGAAGGTGAAAGATGAGAGCATTAGCACCCAACACTTTCTGTAAATATCAGGGTGCTTTTCAGTACTTCAGCAACTTTGCTCACTCCACTGATGGCAAAGAACTTCAATGAGAACAGAGGAGTCTGAAGGGTTGTAAGTCTGGTACAAAGCAGAACGTGAAAGCTGCTTCATTTGTTAAAAGACCACAGCTCAGGGATCTGCATAAAGCTGTGATGTTTAGGCAGTCAGAGTTCATTCTTGCAATCAAACCCTTTATATCCTACAGAGACGTCCATTTTATATTGCTATAAAGGATCCTGAAAAGGATTCCTCCCACACTTCCAAGCCTGCAAATGGGAGAAGTGTACTGAACCTGAGAGACAGTTTTGGGGTTGATCAGCCTGTCTTCTGGCAGAGTGGCAAAGGATGTAACTAAACAGAATGACCATAGAACAGATACAGGGAAGATACATTGGGAGCCCTTACATACATTTTCTTCTTCTCCCCCTCGGCTCTTTATTTCAGTATCTGTTCGTGGCATTGCACAGGTTACTTCTGTTAGCTTTGCTAATTTAACAGCCCTGATGGAAGTTTGTGCGTGTCAAAAGTCATGCTGTGCAAATTACTTTTAAAATTCAACTCGTGTACCACACTGAAGTTGCAGCTTCAGTCCCACTGGAAACTGGGGATAAATCACAGTTCTACAGTCCAGCAATGGTGGAGTAGGATGAAACTTTCCTTGGTTGTTGCCATAATTTCCATCCCTATCAGAAGCACTGGATGAGGGAGAATTTCTGACCTGGTGGAAGGAGAAGGTAAGATTCCAGTAGGCGATTCATCCGTTAATGCTGCATCTTGCTGCAGGTTTTCAGTGGTCTTCAAACAGCTGTTTGAATTGAAATGTGGAATCGGGATCCCAGTTTCCTTTACGTCTGCATATTCTACTGGATGAAATGGATATGATGTGATAGGAGTAAGGTTCCTCACCCTCTGCCCAAGGTGGATAAGAGCTCAGCTGTGCAGAGAACATACTTGTACTCAGCTTTTCCAGCATGTATTTCTGTGTGAGTAAAACTGAACCAGTTTGTCTCATGGCTCATTTCTAAAGCTGCCCTAAGCTCTTTGGATACGTGTGGCATTTCACTGCTGTAGGGCAGTTCCTGAAGGCTCTGCTTGGGGGTTCCCATTGGATAGCAGTCCCCACTTGTTCTAGCACACTGCTGGCATGGTTAATGACTAGCAGTGTTTTAGAGCTTGAATGATTCTGACTGATCACTGCAGGAATAAGAAACTTGCCTAAGTTAATCTGTTTTAATCATCTGTAGCAGCAGACACATGCACACCACGTTGCCCTTCACGCTTGTCTCTCCTTCCTAATTGTTCTTACAATTGCCTTATAGGTGAGACGGATTTTGTAAATAACACATAAGGTGTAAATTGTCATGCAGCTGGGGATGTTAAGTGTAAGAACAGACTGAGGAAACTGCGTATGAATAGATAGAGGGCATTAACCGAATTTATAACTAACCAACCTTGTTTCCGTCACAGAACGGAGTACCAGCATTTCTTATCTGTGTGAAGTTTGATTGTGAACTCATGTACCGTACTTTCAGTGAGCAGTAACTCCTATGTTTGAATGCACAGCAAGGGCACTGCAGCCCTACTTCAATGACAGAATGGAGAACCTGTGATCTGGAGGAGCTCAGGTACGATTAGCAGCACGTTACCAGGAGTGCAGCTTAGAAGTGCGTGATCTGAAAGCACAGATGAGGTTACTGTCCCTTTGTTTGTGAACAAAAGCCCTCTGTTGAGAGTGAAAACCACTTTGTCTTTTTCTGCATATTGTAGTCACTCGAATTAGATGCACTCCAGGTGAACATCTCTGCCATTTTTTTCTTCTGGTTTTTGTCTGTCAAGAGCTGATTCCATAACTCCAGAGACAACAGATAAAAAAGATTTATAGAACTGTGGAAGTCTTTTTCTCCATGTACAGGTCCTCTCCTTACAGTAGTTCAACTTGAGCTGTGTTTCTAAGAAACAGCAAGAAATTGGAAGGATTTCCTGAATGAGGGTTAAAACAGAGATATGGCAGCATTTGAATTGGGCTGGGTTTTTTGCTTATCTGTTTTTTTTTCCTACTCCCAGATGTGCCTTTTCCTTTCCAGTGTAGCCATATCTGGAGGTTCTGACCAGACTGAGACTTGTGAGGGTCAAAATCTTGAGGAACAGCAGAGAGATGCTTAGCAAGCTGACGTGACTTAGAGTTGAGGGTCTTCTGAGTCTACTAAGAAGTCCCACCCTGTCTTCTCAGTGACACTGGTATCGCATTAAAGTTCAGTGATTGAAGGATAGGAACCTGCAGGGAACCTGCTTTGGCAGGGGGTTGGACTCGATGATCTCTGGAGGTCCCTTCCAACCCCTACAATTCTGTGATTCTGTGAACATGGGTATTTCCTTTGTTCAGCCTTATTTACATACAAACTACTTTTTGGAGTACTGTATGGCAAACCTGCAAGGTCCTGGTGGGAAAGTATTGCCATGCTTATTCTTCTGCTTGGGATTACAGGAAATAAGTTTGTTTTTTTTTTTCTCCATGCTGACATCTATGCAGCCCCTGAAAATAGTTAACAGAATTTGGGTGCTTCCGTATCAACTAATTGAATTTGTTTGGCTCAATCAAGCAGTCCGCTCTACTGAAGCCAGTGGCATCAGGTGGGACACATATTTGGCTGAGCTTCACAAAAATTACTGGCTCCACACTTGGTTGTACAGTGGGGAACACAAAACCACTGCAAGATTCAGCTTTCACGCTGCTCTGTTTAGCTTTTCAGCACATAATCTGGACCACTGGCTGTAAGCAGTGCTGCAGTTGCTGCTAGGATTTAAGCACATCTCCTGATCTTGAGATCCTCTCTTGGTCACCTTCTCACCTTTTCAGCAAGTCTGGAGGAAGATGAGTGCACCAACCTTTTGCGTTTTCCACTCTAAATGTCATTCATCTTCAAGATTTCCCCGTCAGCCAGGTTGAATAGCATTCCACCACGCTCACTCACTTGCTACACGTTCCAGATTTGCGTCCTGAATGGATGCAAAATGGTTGCAAAAGTGGAAATGATTTATGAATTTCTCAAATGCTTTACCTTGCATTAGATTAATTGTAGATTAGGCCTCCTTCTGTTGTCTTTGTGTTCTCCGGCTCAGCTTTCGAAGGTCTGAATGGCTATGTGATAAAGTGATGAGAGGCAATAAAAACGTAGGGCAGAATCTCATTAGTTAGTGGAAGAAAGACACTACGGACTGGAATACAGCCTTTGAAACTTTCTCATCAGCTACTTCTACTGGTTGTAACTTTTGCACACAGAAGCATACAGAGTTACAGTTTGGGGGCCTTATCCAGAGTACTGTGCGTACTGACAGTTGCACTGCACCTACATTGCTTGTTTGTTCTTTAAACCTTACCAGGACCTCCCCAGAAACTCTCTTGCACACACAGAGTCATAGGCCTCAAAGTAAAACTGTGTGTCTGGGCTGCTGTGAGGCTGTCAAAGAATTATCCTGTAAATCCAGATCGAGTCACACCTGGATAACCCATGGAGTGAAACATCCCTGCTGGGTTGCAGTCTGCAGCTGTAGGGAAGTACTGACACTCACTCAGCTTAAAGGCCGAGTATAAATGAAATCGAAACAAAAATCCCAGCAGCTTTGGGAGGAAGACATGTCTTTTAGACTCCATTTGCTCAGCTCTAAAAGTGAGTTTTCCTCTCAGATGACCCAGTGGCAATTTCTTCTGAAGATGCTGTTTAGCTCTCCATGTTAATGCATGCTTAATTCCTTGTTAACCTGAAGGAGGTTGCAACAAATGCTACTGCTGGTGTGCCAAGCAGCTTCTCTCTTGTGGACACTCTAAGCTGGCAGGGCTGTACCTCTCTGACACCAAACTTGTGCAGGCTTGGAGATCAGCTTTCTAAGAACCTGGAGAGCTCTCCTTTCTGTTTTTGCTGGCTTCCCCCCATATCTACTGCTGCGTGAGACTGCTGTCAGCTTTTATACAGGCGGTATATTTACAGTAGCACTGGACGTGAAGTGCAAAATGCTCTTTGAAGTCTCCTTAAAATCTCTCCCCTGTCAGTTCCCTATCTTAATAATGATGGAGTTTGGGAAAGGTGTACGAACTGCTATCTAGTGTGTATGTGCAAGAGATAAAGTGCACGTGTAGTTATAAAACACTCTTCAGAATCTGATCTCCAGTCTATTAACATGCTGAAAGTGCCTTTTTCACAGCGGTGATTTATAGTCCAGCACAACTATGCAGAATCACTTCATTATGTTTGAATAATGAAAAGAGTGCCATCAAAAAGGCATGTCTCCAGGGATCCCTCTGAGGCAACACTTTAAACAAATGACTTTTTAGATAAATTTATTATGAAGTGTGATGAAAGCCATTTTTCTTAGCAGTCACATCTTGTGAAATCAATGACTTTTGTTGCGCTGTAGTTTTTTTAATCTCTTACATAAGTAAAGACTGAGTCTGTGTAGATGATGGTTGATGCTCTGCTATCACCACGGAAAGGGAAAGTAATGTTTTAGTGTTTTAATTCTGGTCTGTTATGACTGCTAAATATTTGTGCACCGAACTTACAGCGTAGTCTTGGAATTACTCGGAAATGTATTAGTTGCTCTAAAAATTGTTTTTACAGGCAGCTATGAATGTTCATTCAGATTTGTTAAGCTAAAATGTTTTTCTATAAAATTAGAACATTTGCCTAAGACCTTTTCTATCAAAAGAGCACCCTGGTGATATATCTATCAGAAGAGCTTTCCTGGTGGCAGTCTGTTCCATTTTGCTAAGAGGAGTTGGCCAAACCACTCAGAAATCACCCACCTTGGGACTTCCATAATGTTATAAAAACATTTATGTTGCTTTGGCATGTGAGCATCCTTGAATCTCTCATTAAAAATCTAACATTTGATTATTAACAAGACAGACAATTTTCTAAAATCTGTACTGACTTTTTTTAATCAAAGACACTGTGAAAACACTTATTTTGTCATCGGGACACTGATATTTTGAATTAAGATATGCGATGCTGTTTCTTCTGGAACTTCACTGGATTTAAACCTGATGAAGTTCAACATGAGCAAGTGAAGAATTCTGCACCTAGAGAATAATGACTGCATGCATCAGTGCAGTCAGGGGCTGAGCTGCTGCAGAGGCGCTGCACAGAGAAGGACCTGGGGGTCCTGGTGGGCTGCAGGTTGGCCATGAGCCAGCAGTGCACCCAGGTGGCCAGGAAGGGCAGTGGTATCCTGGGGTGCACTGCAAAGAGGGTGGCCAGCAGGGCGAGAGAGCTGATCCTCCTCTCTGCTGTGCCCTGGTGAAGCCACAGCTGGAGTGCTGCATCCAGTTCTGGGCTCCTCAGTGCACAAAAGACAGAGAACTGCTGGAGAGTCCAGCAGAGGGCCACAAAAGTGATAAAGGGCCTGGAGCATCTCCTGTATGAGGAAAGACCAAGAGAGCTGGGGCTGTTCAGGCTGGAGAAGAGAAGGCTGAGAGGGGGTCCAAGGCAAATGTGGGTGGACTCTTTTCAACAGCAAGTAACAATAGAACAAGGGGCAATGGCCAGAAACTGGAATATGGGAAGTTCCATACTAATGCAGAGAAGAACTTATTTACTGTCAGAATGACAGAACGCTGGCGCAGGCTGCCCAGAGGGGTGGTGGGTTCTCCTTCGGTGGAGATACTCAAGACCCATCTGGACATTGAGCTGTGTGACCAATTGTAGGGAACTGCTTTAGCAGTTATTTACAGAGTTTAGCAGCTTACAGAGTTATTTGAAAATGTTTTTGTCCTGAAGTGACCCCTCTTTGACTCTCCTTAAATGGAGTACTGATGGGAGGGTTGGACATGGTCTAATAGAGGCTGCTTTTTTTTTTCTTTTTTTTTTCTTTTTTTTTTTTTTTCCCCAGAGGTGGAAATCATAGAATAATAGAATGGCTTGGGCTGGAAGGGACCTTAAAGCCCATACTGTTCCAACCCCTGCCGTGGACTGGCTGCCCCCCACTAGGTCAGGCTGCCCAGGGCCCTCCAGCCTTGGACACCTCCAGGGATGGGTACCCAGAGTTTGTTTTGTTTTTGCAGCCTTGGTTTTCTTGCTCCCATCCATGCACATCTAGACAGCATCTCAGTATTCTTCCCAGGCCACCCAGCCCAGCTTCCACTGCCTACATTTGCTTCTTTCCCTCAGTCTGACCAGCAGGTACTTGCCCAGCCATGCCAGTTTCCTGCCTCCTCTACTTGATTTCTTATTCTGGAGGTTGGAGAGCTCTTGTGCTCTCAGAAAGGCATCCTTAAAGAGCTTCCAGCTCTGCTCCGTTCCTTTGTCCCTAAGAACAGCTTCCCAGAGGATCTCATCCAGCAACTCCCTAAGCAGCCTGAAGTTTGCTCTCCTGAAGTCCAGGGTCCTGACTGCTCTTTGCCAGGCACATATTCCTTGAGATCACAAATGCGACCAGGACATGGTAGCTGCAGCCCAACCTGCCTCTAATCTTCACCTCTTGGCTGATCTCTTCTGAATCCTTGAGCTCTCTGGTCCAGTAACCCTTCTCCTCTGCTCAGTTTGTCTAATACCTGGGCAGGCAGTTATCGTCAGTGGGCACTGAGAGTCTCCTGGACTGCTTGCAGCTCACCGTGTTGCTTTCTCAGAAGACATCTGGATGTTTGAAATCCCCCATCAGGATTAGAGTCTGCAACGCTTCTTGCAGCTAAAGCAAGAAGGCCTCACCCACAGGCTTCCTTTGGTCAGGCAGCCTGTAGTGGACCCCGACCACTACAAGATGTCCTTTGTTGGTCCAGTCCCCAATTTTCACCTACAGGCTCTCAGTCTGACTGTGGCTGTTTCTCAGAGGCAGCTCTTCACAATCTATCGAATCTTAACTTAGAGGGCAACTCCAGCACTGGAACAGGTTGCCCAAGGAGGCTGTGGATGCCTGGCATTCAAGGCCAGGCTGGATGTGGCTCTGGGCAGCCTGGTCTGCTGGCTGGCGACCTGCACATAACAGAGGGTTGGACCTATTGTGGTCCTTTTCAACCCAGGCCATTCTATGATTCTGTGGTGATTCTATGATTCTAAAAACCTATTAGCTCTCAATCATAGAGTTCCAGTTGTTTTGATTTGTCCCACCATGTTTCTATGATAGCAATTAGGTCATAGATTTCTAATAATGACTCCAAGGGAAAAAATTCATTGTCTTTGTCTTGTGCTGAAAAATACAGGCATGTCCATCTGTTAAGTTTTTGTGTTCAATTTCAGATACTCCTGTCTGAAACACCTTAACAAATATTGTGATTGGAAAAGCATCTTGATGTAACTCTAGATTCTTTTCCTGAAGTAACCACTGATTCTCAAGCCACTTCATTTCCATACCTTGAAA
Source organism: Centrocercus urophasianus (assembly GCF_019232065.1). Classification (NCBI taxonomy): domain Eukaryota; kingdom Metazoa; phylum Chordata; class Aves; order Galliformes; family Phasianidae; genus Centrocercus; species Centrocercus urophasianus. The sequence continues at coordinate 18,476,545 of NW_024884778.1, read as the reverse complement.
ACAGAATATTTGCTGTCTTTCATAAAGAGCATTGAAATCTACAAATGCAAAGTGATACGTAAACATCTGTAATAATGTAGTGGGTGATATTCTGCAGGGGTATAAAAAGGGGGGACCAAAGATGCTGGGAGAATGAACTGACTTCTGTAGCTGCAGCTGAGCTCTTTATCTTACCGTGGCAATTTGCAACTCAGAATTTGGTGGTGGGAAGACAGAGTGTGAGTCAGAGTGCAGTCAATTAGAGCACAGCCTGATTGACTGAACCTTAAGAAAACATATTCTGTTTGTGTTTGCATTAATGTAAAGGATTCTCAGCCATGAAGTATGCGTAAAGGTAGTGGGGTTTCTATTTTCAAGCTTTAATTTTTCCTTCTCTGTTGTCTTCCAACTGCCATCTGAAAGAAATCCCCAGTGGGATTAATTCTAAAAGTCCAAGCATATCTACAGCAGAAGAAAAATCTTTTGTCTTTAAATACGCGTGCTGCAGAAAAGAAACATTATGCAGCTCAGCATCAGACATTTGTTATGACATGCAGTGGTGGCCCCGTTTAATTCCTCCTAGTGGGCAAATCTGGTCCAGCAGTCACCAGTCTGTGAGCTGACCCCTGGCTCACTGAAGCACTGAGTGCAGCACTGAGAAGCTGCTTTTATTTCTGAGCCATTTGGTGAGTGTGCTTTGATCGGAGATGTGGAAGAAGTGCTGGGGGGAGGTGCAGCCTTCTCCTCGCCAGGAGATTAATCATCTGATTTTTGGCATCTCAGTAATTACTGCTGGCAAAAAAAAAAAAAACAGTTGTTTAAATAGAGGCAATATACTGCAAGCACACTTAACTTTCAATGACTTTGTTTCAGCCACTTGACTGTTCTTCGTGGGCATTTTTACAGTCAGCTGAAGACTTGTAACCAAGCCTTTGGTGACAGCTGTCAGCTCCAGATTGCCTCTAGCAGGCAAGGGTGTGATTGCAAGAGGCTACCATTGCCTCTGGCTTCTGGCCTTCTTGTGCTGAGCATTCACAAAGGGATGTGCACAGCCCTGACTGCTGCTGGATCTGATTTCCTCTGCATTCTGCTGACCTTAAACTGCTGCTGTGATGGACTGAAGTAGCCCAAAGTGGGAACCTTTTCTCCCCAGCCAAAGCAAAATGTTTATCAGCAGCTCCTCTAAAGCCATTGCTGTTGCCCAAGTCTCTCCTCCTGCTGTCTGCTGCCTGCAGGAAGGCAAGGAAAGCTGGCGACCAGCCTGGGTGAATGTGCTCTGCTCTGACAGCCACGTTAATTACCTGCCCCAAACCCGTGCTACCAGGAGAAGCAGCTGTCGGTTCTGAGACCATCTGTAGGCACAAGGCAGGATTTGAGGGAGTGCCTTTCTGTATGACCTCTTATAAGCTTGCACTTGTAAGCTTTGTTCAGTGATTTATCCAACCTTCCAATGTCCCTGACAGTTTAGTACTTCCCAACGCTTTAACTACCAGATTGTCCACGAGTAGATCAGGGTTCCCATCCATTCCTATAAGGCACGTTGAACAGAAGATTTGTTTTAAAAACATGAAACAATCAGGTTCTGAGCTAATATGGGGGCTTCTTGTTTGCATGGGCTTCAGCTCAGGCTGCACAAGGAGCCAGAAGAATTTCTGCTGTGGATTCTCCTGTATGTTCTTGCAGAGATTCTTTGAACACCAATAGTTCTGTTAACATCCCTATGAGTGAAGCTGTGGTTGAGCACAGTCAATGTAAAGTTGTTACATTTGTCTGAGCTAATTTTAATTTATTTCAGGGTTTCTGCTCAGCTCTGCCCTTTCTGTTCCTGAGCACCTCCCCATCAGTGGCTGCGGGCACAACTGTGTGCCTGGGGACTTGGTTCTACGGGAGCTTCCAGCTCAGGTTTGGGTACTGAGTGTTCCGCAGTTTCCCCAGTCAGAAGGAGGAAAAAAAGACAGAAATTCTCAGAGTGACTGCTGCCATTCATATGCAGAGCCTGGAGCCTGTGAGAGCTCATTTATGAGGCATCCGACAGCAATCGGCACCAGATCATTCACAATGTCTTTGCAGTGTTCAAGACCAGGTAAATCTGACTGATTTTTTGCCTTTGTGACTGGTTGTGAGCATAAATTAATCTCTAATTTGAAGGGAATGCTGCCTGTTAGACGGAAATGTGGGATGGAGTTTGGAGGGGGCAACCTGGGCCTTTTTATTCCATTTAAACATTAAAACATTCCATCTGTACTTCCACTGTGATCTGCAGTGAAAGCCAAAAGAAGGATTTTGTCTCTTTTCTTTTATATCTAGCATTTCTCTTAACACTTCAGAATGTTGTCACTGTTTTTTGGACAAGGGATGTATGTTTTTTTTTATGTTCTGAAGCCATGGAGTTATGCTGGGCTAATGCTTCTGCCTGTAGTAAAGTAAACAAACCCATCCTTCCTGACATAAAAATGTCGAGTATTCTTTTACTACTGTTAAAGAACTTAAAGTTGCAGAAAGAAACTCCTTTCAAGGGTTTTCAGTTATAAAAACTGCTGTTCTCATACAAACTTCTTTTGCAATGTTGGGAGACCACGTGAGGAGGCTGTCGGAGCAGTTGTGGTTTCTAAAAAATGTGGCTCATGAAAGTTCTAAAAGGTACAACTGCTCCTTTCCCAGCATGAAAGCTGGAGAGCAGCAGAGCCCCGACAAGTGCAGGGGGCTGTTTGGATGCCACTCAGTTCAGTAGTCTCAAGTCCCAGTGTCAGACATACAGAGCCAAGCCCAGGCTGAGGTTGTTCCAGAAGACCATTGCTGTAGATTACTGAAATATAAGGGCTAGTGAACAACTCCAGTGTCCATATGTGGCAGTGAAAACGAGCTGTTAATAACTGAAAATAGCAATGTCTGAATTTGGAATTACTGACTCTTATGGTTAGAGTTTCACCTCTGCCACTTAGAGAGTTGTTGGATGCTCATAACGTAGCTTTTCACACTTTTTACTCTGTCCCTTAAATTATGTCTGTTTGAATGTAACTTCTTGAAGCCTTCATTATTTGTAAGTCTTTAAGTTAGGGTTTAATATATTCTAGGTATGAGAGTGTTTGAATTGTCTGCTTTTCTCCTTTTTGCTTTCATTTAGGGTAAATGACAATTCTGCAAGTTTCTGGTTTTGCCCTCTCATCCCAGCGGTTTGGATCAGTGCTCTGAGGACGTGGACACAGGAACTTGAAGATGAGTTTCACTTTTAATGTCTTCGTTTGGACGCCAAGCAAATTTAGGCTGAGATGCCTTAGGATGATATTTGCTCTTCTTTATTTAAATTCAAAGATTTTATCACTACAGAAACATTTCAGATGCTTATTGTGGGAAGCTCATGGAAACGTGCTTTGTTAAATAATGTATTTTCTATTTTGTTTTGTTTTCTCCTTTTCTTTTGTGTTACAGAATGAATGTAAAAGCTTTAAAACCCGGTATTCACCACTCTGCAGTAGATTTAATAGAGTGGCATTGTATGAAGAGATGCCATGGTAACTGAAGTTGCTAAGACAGTTGGTGTCAAGCTTTTTAATGGTGACTGCTATACTATATTTGGCTTTGATTAGCACAGTCTGAATAGCAAATGGAAAATGTTTACTGGTCTCATTTGCTACCACCTACAGTCCAGAAGTAATGAGATGACAGAATTCAGTGTTGCACCAACTGCCAGCCACTGGCCGCCAGGATTGTTCTTTGCAGCACTCCCCTCACCCACTGGATCTCATGGCATCCTTGTCACAGCCTTAGCATTTGTGCTGTCCAGTTTGGTGATATGCCACTTGTCTGAATGAAATTTGGCACCTGGAGCCAGTAAAGGAGTCTGCACTTTGTGAGCTGGTGAAAAGTCAGCAAAGTCCTTTCCACAGGAAACTGTTCTTTGAATCTGTGAGTGGAGTGAAAGCAGAATAAAACGGAAACACATGCTGTTTTTTTTCTCATGCGTGGGTTAGGTGTACCAATCTCCCTTGCTGTAAAGCTTTATAGATCCTGCTATCAACCGTTTTCACAAAAATGATGCATTTCTGTGTCTCTTCAATTTTTGTTTACTTTTTAAATGCCAGAATAAAAAGTGAAGTCACATCGCCAAGGTGCCATTTTATCATTTAGCTCACTGTGACACAAATGATTTACCTATACACTGAAATATTACCATTAATTATAGTGAAGCTCCTTGCCAAAACATGCGATAGCAGTTCCAAAACGTTACTCTTTACCTTTAAATCCAGAACTCAACTTGCAGCCATTAGTAGTAGCCTCATGCTGTTAACGTGAGATTGGACTGCTTTACTTAAAAGGAAACAGTCACAGAGCAGGGAATGAAATGTTCTTGAATGAGATGAACAATCCTGTCCACAACGGTTGTAGACTATTGGGAAACTCAGTAGGCAGCTGACAGGCACAACTTGGGTAGGCAGAGCTTAAGGGTGAGTGCAGCTCAGCTCAGAACAGCCTTCTGTCATTCTGTCTTGCAGTTGGGAAGATATAAACAAAGAAGCGTGATGAGAAGAAACTGGAGGGAAAGGAAAGATTAAATCAATAGTAGGGAAAAAGTTTCAACAGTGTGATTCTTCAGATAGAAAGCTAGTCTCAAAAGACCCATCACTTGACACATGAAAAATTGATTGGAGAAAGCAGTAGCAAATAGTTTTCCAGGAAAAATGTTGTATTGACAGGAGGATGGATAAGATGATCACAGTTCATTTAATTAAGTTACATCCAACAGCATCATGGAGTGGGTGAATATATGGGAGGTTTCATGTGGTTTGGGATGGTGTGGATTTTGAACAAACCAGTCAGTAGGTAGCAACATTGCTTTGGAGATCAGCAGATGAAGAAAAACAGCTTCAGCTGAAAGGGCACAGTTTTGACCGAAAAAAATTCATATTCCTTAAAGATTGTCTGGTTTAGAATACTGACATCAAATCTCATTGTCAGTGGATATTTTCTTCAGCGGCTGTATTTCTACTGCTAAAATGCAACACAACAAATTCATTCCTAGGCTCAATTTGTTCAAGTCAACAAAGTTTTTGTCACACCACTGTTAAACCTGAGATGCCTCAAATAAAGAGTATAACTTGGCTTGCAAACAGCACAAAGGATCAATGTCATCCATGCTATGGAGAAAACAGCCAATACTACACTAGATGAGCTTGACACGGATTCAAAAGGCGTCTTCTAAAACCTAATTTTTTGTTGAATTCTTTGTGTCCTACATTCTAGTAATTCTGTTGACTAAATTATGTGTTTAAATTCCTACAGCATTTGGGTTCCTATGATTATTCATTTGTAAGGCTGCGAATGCTTATTAATGGCTCCTGGCTTGAGAATGAGTGTTTATGCTTCCAAAGCACTGCACATGACTAATTTGTTTTTCTGCTTATTCGAAAGCAACAGGGGTTGTCAAGAAGCCAAATCTACACTGAATTAAAACCACTTTGCTTTACTTCCGTGGAAGAGAGGATATTTGGTTGTTGTAAAAAAAGTCACACTTCAGTTGAGCATCAGTTCATCACCGAACTTACAGAGCGGAGCAATCGTAGAGGTAAGGTGATGAGAAATGCAATTTCTCCCAGGCCATGTTGTAGAGAAACCTTACATTTGTATGGTGCTGCTGATGTCGTATGCTTCCCAGGAAAAAGAGCCTTAAGGTAGCAGCAGAATGACACGTCAAGAGAACCCGGAGTCTAATTAACCTCTGAGAAATATGAAGCCATAACGAATACCCACTTCATTTGGTTTGATTTGGGCTCTGCCCAGGTTAGCGTGAAACAGAGCGACCTGGTTGTATGTGTGGCCCTGAATGCTTCCCATGTTCTGCTGTGTATCCCCACTACAAAGATTCAGTTTAACCTCCAGCATTTGGCAACCCTCGTGGCCTTCTGGCAGTTCTTCAGTCTTCAGAGGAAGTTTGAAGCTCCTCAGTAATGATTTCACATAGCATCTGTGGATCCTAGTGGTAAATATTTTTGGTTGGCATTCCGTGAAGCTGCCAGTTAGCAGCAGTGACACTCGACAGGTTTCCATGCAGCGGAACTGTGCAGTTAGATTAAATCTCACTGGATTTGTTGCAAGGAGTTACACTGTGGCTAAATGTTTGTACCTCTGCAACCTGTAGTTTTCAGTGTAATTCTCTGCAGCCTGGCAAGTGCATTAATTGTTGTACACAGAGCGAGGAGCAAAAGGTTGCTCGGATGCAGCATTTAACATTCACAGATACAGAAGACAAAACAGGACAACCCTGCTGCTGGTTGTAGGGCTGAGCATGAGCAGCTGCTTCATGCGATGCACGGCTGTGCCAGCGATGTGCTGCAGAATCAATGAATTAAGCTGTAAAGTGCAAGACTCTGTGCATGACATCCTGTTTTTGGATAGCCCTGGAATCTAGAAGCCATACACAAGTGCATCCAGTCTGCTTGCTTGCCTGTGCAGCGACTAATTTCATACCTGTGCTATGAAACCCTTGGAACATCCCCTGTAGTGCAAGTCCAAGCGGTTCTCTCCCAGCTGGACAGGAGGAATTTGTATCCCTTTCACTGACACACAAAGATTGCTGGGTTGGTTAAATGCTCTGGTGTGTTGGATAGAATGTGCAGGTCATTGAACTTCAGTAGTACTGGAACATGTGGAACAAAGGTGCTTGATGTGCCAAATGTATTCTTCAGCACTGTATCTGAACAAAAATCCTTCTGTCACTCCCTAGAATTGCTAAAAATGCTGAGTGCATTTTATAGATAAATGATTGGCTGTCAGTTGTTGGCATCAGGAACACTTCACCACAATGCAGAGCTCTGATTGCCTGGCCAGACATGGGAAATAGGTGCAGGGCTGGAGGAGTGCAGTGTCACTGTTAGGACAGCACCTGGGTAACTGGGGGGGCTTTTTTGTCACTGCTGAGAGATTTCTGTCACCAGGACCCAACAGCTGCACGCAGGGCAGCTCTGATCGAATCACACAGTGTCAGATGTGGGAAGCAGCACCGCTTTATGGAGGCTGCCTTCTTACTTTGGAGGTTTCTTAGGTGTTACATAGTTTGCCATTATCGTAATTGCCACAGCACATGCTTTGATGTGTAGCTACAGAAAGTAAAACAAGGAAATCCTCACCTTCCTCATTCCTTCCCCTCAAATGAAGTAATTTGAAAAATGCAGAGCTCTGTTAAAAAGCAGAGTCATCCAGGAAAGGAAATTTGTCCTGAGAGAGGTGGCAGAGGTTTGCTGAGCAGCAAGGCTGTGTGACTCCATCCTCGTGGAAGTGCTCCAGCACTGACCAGACAGATGCACCCTTTGCAGGTCAGAACAGTGGGACCCTGAGCTTCCTCCGTCCAAACAGCTTTGGACCAGACTTTGCTGCTGTCTCCTGCTCTGAGGTTCCATCAGCTATGGCAGCCTGCTTGGAATGGTGCTGCTCAGACCTCTTGGACAAGTTGCTGCAGGCCCTGGCTGCTGGGAGATCCTGTCTGCTCATCCCAACTCCAACCAGTGCTGCGACTTGCAAGACGTGTATACCTTGGCACTAAGGCAGCAGGTTGACTCTGAGCCTTTCTCTAGGCTTACAAACACCAGGATACTGCTCACCCAGTGTGTGCATGTATGGGTAAGAGGCTTTGCCTTGCAGAGCAGTGTTGCTGTGGCCATGCCTCTTGTAATGAGATAAATAGTGGGAAAATGCGACTTTCTTCAGGTGTGTTTATACTGTGAACCTTCTGCAAACACTATTTTGTAGCAAAGAGGTAATTATTCAACTGTAAGACTAATTAATACATGCTTCAAATTTGCAGACAGCTCTGCATGGGAATTTGACTGCTTACAAAGAAGCTTGTGGCAGATCAAATCATGCCATGTATTTACTTCAATTTTTTCTCCGTTCAGATGCATGTAAAGGCTAATCTCTGTCCTAGAGACAGCATACCAACCAGGGCTGGACAAAGTGCAAATGGTGTGGAGCAAAGCCCCAAGTTACAAGAGGAAGTTTACTTCTGAAAACATTCAGTTCCTTGAAGCATGTGGCAATTAGAAACAATCAAATAAACCACAGCTACTGACACAATTGGGGAGACTGGGAGACGTGTTGCAGTATGAAATCTCTTCCTCCACCTGCTCAAGTGTGACAAGCAAATAACAACACCACAATCTGTGGCAGCACTGGATGTCACAGGGAGTTTTGAAACATGCTACGGCTGTTTCAGACATGGCCTATTTAGCAATAATAATAATTGGAGTAAACAGTTTTTAGACAAAGCCTCACATGACCAGATCAACCCAGATGTGTTGATTGGTGCTTGGGGTGGGTTTGTGGTTGGACTAGATCTCAGTGGTCTCTTCCAATCTCAATGATTCCGTGATTCTATGAAAGATTAAAAAAATAGCTAAAAAACCAACCCTTCCTTTAAGACAACAAGGTAGGGTTTGTATCACTTCTGAGCAAGTTTTTCCTTTCATCTCCAGTTTTACCTTTTATTACCCATCAAGGCTGCCTTCATGAAAATGTGAGAGACATTGAAATCTATCAGTAGCATCAGGATAAAAGATGTTCTCAGCAGTGTGCACGATGTGATCAGCACCAGCAACCACATTGGTGGCTTCCAGCTCCTCCAGTTTGTTTCCCAAGCTGTGGGTGTTGGTGTAGAGGCACTTCAGCTGGGCAGCTGGCCTTGCTGTTTTCTTGGAGGTTAACTCATTATTTCCTTTGAAGCATTTACCTTTATTCTCCCTGTTGCCTTCATCATCATAAGATGCACATGCTGAGGGCCCTTGCTAGCACCTTGTTGCTCTAACTTTGCTGTGCCCTCCCACACCTTGTCATGGGCAGGCTCACTGTCCACCTTTCCCCCTTCAAAAACTGAGGGGTTTAAAGCCCCCTCAGTGAACTCAGACATCTCCTGGGCCAGAATTCTTTTCCCCTTTTGATTCAGGTGGACTCCATCCAAGCCAGGCTCCAAGTAAACCACCCCGTAGTCAGAAAAGCCAAAATTCCCATGGTGGCATCAGGCTGTCGGTCATGTATTTATCAGATAGACTTTCCTGGTCCTCTCAGTGTCCCTCCCTGCCACCGAAGGGAAAGAGAACATCACCTGTACTCCCACTCCATGCACTGCCCTTTGGTATTTGTAATGTTTGTCACAGTTGCTGGTTCTTGGAGGAATGCAGTGTGTGTTACTGAACGGTGATGGAAAATACAGCAGCCACATCTACATATATTGAAATGCATTGTGTAGTGCTACAGAAGTGTTTTTATGAAGCTGACATTCAGAAGAACATTCAGAAATACATATACTATAACAGTAATAGACAACATCTGTTAACATTTTATGTTTCTTTAAACTCACAGCCCTTGGAGAAGGAGAGTTTTGACAGTGAAATATTCGATTGATTTCAGCAGCAGTGGGTCAGATCCACAAATCAGGCGATTGATCTGATTTGTCCTTAGAGCTTTAGCTGTCTATGGATGCTGGTAAGGTACTGGTGCCTATTGTTGCCTGCCTTTGGCAGCAAGAGCACTGCCCATTTGTAAGAAAGTAATCTAATTTTGTTCATCCTCTTACTTCATCTTAGACTTCATTGCCATCTCTCTTCATCAGGTAGATGGATCATTCGAGTGTAGTGTTGTGCACTGTCGCTGTCTTTTGTTTCCCTTACAGAGTGTCTGTGTAGATGCTGACTGCTGTTACTGGAGTGGACTGGAGTTTTAAACCTGTCCCCCTCCTCTCACTGTAGCACAGCCTGTTCTCTTGGCATTCCCCAGTAGAATCTCCCTCTGCCTGGCCTAGTGACATGTCACCTGGTCACCAACTTTTCTTCTCCCCTTATGATACCCGTGTTGAGTAGTCTCTACAGACTGACTCTGTGGTAGGCAGTCTGTGTGATGCCTGATTGGCATGTATGGACAAATGTACAGAGGTAGCTCCAAAAGTAATGCCTCGTATTTATTTCCATGGAAACTACAACAGATACAAAGAGCACAATATTATTGTTTGATAAAGCACATTCTCAGCTACGAAACACTGTTTTTCAACACAGATGCCACCATTAGCAAGAGTCTGCAAGCTGTACTCATAAAAATCTGCTTGGCCATTAAGAACATGGCGTGTCTTTCACGTTTCCACTGCTGAAACACACAGTGCACCACCTCACTGTGTTCACATCCTCTGTTGGTCTTCATTGATGAATGTCAATGGGTGCCATTTTTTTCTGCACGGAGGAATTCAGTCCCACCCCTCTGCTCCATCCATGTCAAATGCCATTCTGTCACACTGCCCCTCTACTGCCATCTGTCATAAAACCAACAAATAGAATGAAATATTGATCAGAACTTTCAGCCTCTACTGCCATCCCACCATTCTGATGTTGTGGGTCAGCATCATAAAATAGGAGGCATTACTTTCTGAGCGGCCCTCATAACTGAGAATGTTTGAATTCAGTGTGCAAATGTCTCAACACAGCAAAGTGCAAGGTTTTGCACTTGGACCGGAGGAATCCCAGGCATCCATACAGACTGGAAGGATCAGTCCTTGAGAGCAGCCTTGTGGAGAAGGACCTGGGGTCCTGATGGATGAAAAGCTTAACCTGAGCCATCAATGTGCTCTTGCAGCTCAGAAAGCAAATGGGATCCTGGGCTCCATCAGCAGAGGGGTGGCCAGCAGGGACAGGGAGGTGATTTTCCCCCTCTGCCCTGCTCTTGTGAGGCCCAATCTGCAGTCCTGCATCCAGGTCTGCAGCCCCCAGTACAAGAAAGACAGAGAGTTGTTAGAGAGGGTCCAGAGGAGCCACGAAGATGATCAGGGGACTGGAGCACCTCCACTATGAAGACAGGCTGAGGGAGCTGGGCTCGTTCAGCCTGGAGAAGAGAAGGCTGCAGGTTGACCTCATTGCAGCCTTCAGTACCTAAAGGGAGCCTACAGACAGGAGGGGAATCAACTCTTTGAAAAGGGAGATAACAGCAGGACAAGGGGAAATGGTTTGAAGTTGAAGGAGGGAAGATTGAGGTTGGATGTCAGGGGGAAGTTCTTTACTATGGGAGTGACGAGGTGCTGGAACAGCTGCCCAGAGAGGCTGTGGATGCTCCGTCTGTAGAGGTGTTCAAGGCCAGGCTGGATGGGGCCCTGGGCAGCCTGGTCTGGTATTAAACGTGGAGGTTGGTGGCCCTGCATGTGGCTACCATGCAGGTGGAGCTTCATGATCCTTGAGGTCCCTTCCAACCCTGGCTATTCTGTGATTCTGTGATTCATAGCCTGATAATAACTTCAGCAAAGGGTGGCAGCGCATATACAGAATGTGTCTGAAAGCAGGGTTCCCAGTCTGGGAGGTAAGCTTACTTTTCTCTTTGTATCTAGATTATTTATTTTTGCCCTATCAACTCTAATGCTGGGCTTTTGTGTTCACATCAGCATTTAATGGAATTGTGTTGATGGCCGTTTTGATGGAGGTGAGATTTTGCCATTGGTGTATGGAGATGTCATCATTGTATCAATTCTGTAGTTCTTTGGCACACCTATGTACATATGGTAAATCCAAACCAATCCATGTATTTGCATCTCTGTGAGGATCTGCTGAGAAATGTACAGCCTTTGTGGATTTGTAGCCTACCTCACCACAATGCAGATAAGAAGGAGCTTTCTGCCATCCCTGTTAAAATGCAAGACAGCTTTTCCATCTGGACATAACTGAGCACCTTAATTGGTCTTCCCACAATTGGGATTTTTCTTCCCTTCCAAGGGTGAACAGTGCCATCGTGCCACGAGGCATTTCAGCAGCTGACACAGGGATTAAACTGCTGCTTCTTTGCTCTCTGCTTGGAAGATAATTCTTGAGGGAAGTACAGTAGGATTTAGGAAAAATTTCTTCTCCAAGAGCAGCCAGGTGCTGCAATGGGCTGCCCAGGGAGGTGGTGGAGTCACCGTCCCTGGAGGTGTCCAGGAAACATCTAGATGTTGTACAGAGGGCCATGGTTTGGTGGAGAAATACTGGTGGTAGGTGGACAGTTGGACTGGATGGTCTTGGAGGTTTCTTCCAGCCTTGGTGATTCTATGATTTTCAGCACAGACACATATTTAAGGCATTTTTAAAAGTGCGTTTCTAAACTTCATATTTAGAAGCCTGCTTATCCAAGCTTATGCTTTGCTAAGATCTGGGAAATGAAATTAACTTGAAGAGCAACTTACTGTAATTTATTGCGAACAAGTTGTATCTGTAACAGAAGTTTGCTGGCACGTGTTGCTTTAGGTTGGACAAGGAATTGAGTGTCTGTATCTTGTGGTAAAACTCCACGTGAGGATGGAGGTCCTGGGGCCTCAGAGGAAGGCTGATGTCATGCCTGAGGAGGAAATTCAAGGTGTGCAGCCCTGGTTGATGTAAGCCATTCTGCTCACCTGGTCCTGTAGGCAATCTGCCCTGCCCATCCTGCATAGGTAAGTCCTTTAGGTCCATCTCATATGCTGTGGACCACGTGTTACAGGAGAGAATGCACTGCTGGATGCATGCCAGTTTCTGCTTCCAAATGTTTATGCATCTTCTCAGCCTCTTTCATGCTTTCTCTGGCGATTGCTTCCGTGAATACAAAAATCTGACAAATAATTGCATTTTGAAGGGCATGCTTAATGGAGGTCCATAAAAATGATTTACAGGCAACTGCAAACTGAACTATTACACTAAAGGATAAAAAGCTTCCTTAATGAGCTGTACAAGACAGTTATTGATGTATTTATGAAAACATTCCGCAGTACATGCAGCCAGGGGAATTCAAAGATAAATATTTAAAGATTGTCTGACAGTTTTTGAATGTAGGAAAACTCTAGTTCCTCTGGTTCCTATGTAAGGCAGTAAATGTCTTGAAACAAAAGTAGGTGTGATTTGTAAAAGAAGAGAACCAAAACTTGCGTTAATACCAGATGTCTTTCTATGTGATAATGCTCCATTCAAACGAAGAGGTAAAGCAAGGAGAAAACAGGCATGGGAAGCTTAAGATACTAATAAGGTAAGCCAACATTTTGTTTTCCTATCTAGAGAACTTATCAGAACGGTGTCAAAGAAATGTATTGAGGATGATAAAATCTAACAACAGTTTTGCGTTTGATTGAGTTTCCTTTCATCCCATCACTGCTGTACACAATTAAGTTATTCAAGTGTGATCTTTAAGTATTCACATTCTGATTTATAGTCTTGTTCTTTACACCCCAGGGAAAGAAAAATCGCTCTGTTGTTATGAATTTGATTAGTATATAGAACAACGTGTTCCCTTCTGGTATTTATTACACACATGTGCTTTTAGTTTGGATTATCTCATCATTACTTGCACTTTGCAGACATGCTGAGTTACTCTCTGAATAACAAACTGTAGAAGCATTCTAAGCGTTTGGGGCTGACACTCGGTGTGGCATCACCTTGTCATGGCAGTGCTTTTTGTTCTTAACTGGCTTAATAATCGCTAATTTTTAAATAATAAGGTTTTCTTCAGGATCACAGCTGCTGTGTCACGTAACTCCTCCTGCCATACAGAACGAAGATCTGGCTCATGCTATTAAATCAGCTTTAGGGGTTCTTTAGACTTGTACCACCACGTTGTTTCTTGGGCTACAGACTGAGGTTGGGCTATGGAACATTTGAAGATTTGTAAAAGCAGTGAATGAGGGATGGGGGCTGTGCTAGGCAAAGTGCTGACAGCAGCCTTGAGTGTTGCTCGTGGGTAGAAGAGCTGCATTAGCAGCCAATGCTGAAGGTCTGCAAGAGTTTCTGTGTTGGGGGATCTCATCTCCAGCACCAAGTGTTGAAGCTGAATTTCCCCGTGGGTGATGATACTGGCTCAGTTTTCACTTATAAGAACATGGAATATGTCCATCAACATTCATTAATCTCATGGATCTCAAGGAAGCACTCATAAGCTCCACTGAGACTTCTGAATCATAGTAAGTGTAGTATAGGATAGTATATCAACTTCCCTAGTTTTCTGCTGGGATATAAAGGGTTGGGTTTTTTTTTTTTTGTTTTCCCTGGTGTCATTTGATTGCTTTCAATTTTACTTTTTTTGGCTTATTTTTCCTATTTCATTTCCCCTGTAAGGACGCAGCAGTTCAAACGCACCAAAATCACTTCAGTAGTGTCCTTCCAAGGAAGGGGGATTTGTGTACTAAGGATTGTATCAGTGAAACTCTAGTGTTGGGTTGTTGCTATGTGGGAACGTAAGGCAAGGAGAACAGAAAAGGAATAGCCAATACTTTGATAGTTAAGGAAGCACAAGGGTACACATACAAGTTGCTGAGCCTTGGAAAGGTTCCCATTCCAGCTCTGTGTATCTCACTCAGTACAGAACAGCCTGTATTAATTTAACTTGAATCTTTCCTGCACGAAATTGTAGGTGAGAAGTCTGTTGATCAAAGGCAGACTCTTAAAGCGGGTTTCCTGTAGTAATGTGTAAAATCACATTACTAGTCTCTGTGAAAGAGCAGTTCTGTCACCTCCCTTACAAGCAAATGACATTACGCAATTTAGAGCCCAAGTGCAGCTTAATTTCAGTGGATAAACCTTGTGCCTGTTGTGAAAGCATTCATGTACCTGAGGTCTGCATTTGCATCCCCATCAATACATGGGGACAATTAAAAATCTGAAGATTTGGATTGAAATACAACCTATGGATTATGCATGTAACCGTTTGCAGCTTTTACTTATGTGCGTGTTCTGAAGTTGCATCCACACGAAGGAGCTGCAGCTCAGCCTCTTTGCTTGGCTGCAGTGCCTTTGGGTGAAAGCTAATGGAGGTGCCTTTGCCTCCATCAGTAGAACCGAAGCACCGTTCTTCCTGGGAGGAGGGCAGCATCAAAGAAAGGAGGATGCCCTGAATGGGTCTTGGAGGCTGTCAGACTGTTACGTCCCTTGTATTTACTGCTTTGCCTATTGCCTTTGGAAGATTATTACTGACAGTGCTTGAAGGACACTGCTCCACAGTCACCTAGATAATCTCACACTCTATTCTGTATTATTCTCAGGAAATACGATGGTTAACATGTTTTTAATACAGCTCTAGCAGCTTCAGTTTCATTATAACTCAAAAATTCTGTTAGGAACTTAGATTGAGCTTCAGATTCTGAAAACATCATAAAGACAATCTTACTGGCCTCTCCCAAGAACTCGTGTTTCCATTCTGCAGGCTGGAGCAATGTGATGCTGAGGTGATCCAGAGTTCCTAACTCCATGCAGAGCAGCCCCGTCCCTGAGCAACCACCAGGCAGGTACGTTTTAGATGAGGGTACAAAAGCATGGAGACTCTTCAGGTCTATGGGTGCCTGAGTTACCTGGGGCAGATTGCCTGTGAGGTGAGAGTGCACAGAGACCATAGTTGGATATTGTATCCCTCTGGAAGAGTAGTTACCTTGGCAAGTAGTTACCTTATCATATTGTGTGAGGTTTAGTTGTGAGGATCTGGCACAGCAAAGTCTGACATATGACATAATACTCCGTGCATTTCTGAAGATGGCAGGCAGGTGATGGCACAAGCTTTGATGCTGGTGGCAGTGTAATGGCCACGAGCTCATTGCGGTAGCAGCCCTACGCTCACAATTTAAATTCCTCATGTTAACAAAAATGGAGAGCTGTGCAGTGGTACCCAATATTAGCACTTTTTCTGCTGGAGTTCCTTGAGCGTGGAGGTGAATAAAACCATCCTGCTTGCCTTTCCACCTGCAACTTGTTTTGCCTAAAACGCCTCACTGAAATTTCTTAGCAGAGCAGGGCCGTACAGCTGCTGGAGGATCCTCTTAGGTCTTGTTGGTAAGAGGTGGATTTGCCTGAGCTGCTGGCTTCTTTTTCTTCAAAGATCTCGGTAAGCTGCGTGAGTTCCCAAGGCACCCATCCCACTGCCAGTCCAGGGCAGCACACATGGCTCAGAATAATGGAGGCCTTATTAAGGATGTCAGGGCTCACAATTCCTCTCCTCTTGTTCTTGTGATGATTCTATAAGGCGCCGGTAGGGATTGTTAACAGAGCTGATCAATGAGACTCGTGTGGGAGGGTCGCTAAGATCAATTCCGTGATTAATCCAAGAGTCCTTCCGTTATTGACTTTTTTTTTAAATAGCAAAAACTGGAAGAAAAAAAAACAACAACAAAACAGAAGAGTATTTACCACTCTGGGTGTG
This sequence comes from Centrocercus urophasianus, assembly GCF_019232065.1. Classification (NCBI taxonomy): domain Eukaryota; kingdom Metazoa; phylum Chordata; class Aves; order Galliformes; family Phasianidae; genus Centrocercus; species Centrocercus urophasianus. The sequence continues at coordinate 18,460,423 of NW_024884778.1, read as the reverse complement.
TGTCACTGAGCCATTCCTGAAGGGCAGAGTCTGGATGCAGCTGTGCCAGGGGTTCCAGGTGGTGCAGACCTCAGAGACCCCCGAGCGAGGAAGCAGAGATGGGGTTGCTCTGTGTGTAGTGCAGAATTCTGGCCCATGCTCAGTGCGTTGCTGTTGCTTGAATCTCAAAAAGATTGCTCCCTCCTCTTTCCATTTTAGTTTCCTGGTTGTATCTTTTGTCTTTCCAAATGTGGTTCCTCAAGCATTGCAGAGTATGGCTGCTTTTACTTGATTTTGAAATATTTTATGCCTGAATCTCTTTCCACTAGGCTTGCACTTTGTAGCAATAACTGCAGCAGATCAGTGCCATATCACTGAAGTTTAGCTGGAATGCTTTGTTTTCACTTCAGGAAATGAAAAGATACGAATATGAATGAAATGAATAGATGGAGTTACTCATTTTCTGTGTCAATCAGTGGGAAGAACTCTATCAAGTCTAGCACAAAGAAGAAGAGAGTGACTTCAAGGTGTGAATACTTAAAACCATTTTGCTAACGTGAAACCAAAATCTGATAATTTTAGGGGAATCATAGAATCACCAAGGTTGGAAAAGACCTCCAAGATCGTCCAGTCCAACCATCCACCTACCACCAGTATTTCCCACTAAGCCATATCCCTCAATACAACACCTAAACATTTCTTGGACACCTGCAGGGCCGGTCCCTGCACAGCCTGTTCCAATGCCTGACCATCTCTTGGAGAAGAAGTATTTCCTAATGTCCGACCTGCATCAGAACCAACATCCTGTTGTGTTCCAGAGCGCAGTGTGAGGTGGGTTTCTTGTTGTACAAGTGAATCTATTAGTTCACAACAATACAAACCCACATCAGTTTGCTTTTCAGCACACCCGTGGGGTTGCTCATGCTCTCAGGGCTGCTGCTTCCCACTGCTTCTTTCTGAAACATTATTCTTTGTTCCTACTGAACTCAGGGCTGCTATCCAGGAAAATTTGTTCCATTTTCCAGCTGTCTGAAATAGGGCCTTTCTGCTGCACATTTTCTTGCCATATCAGAGATTCCCTCTCCCTTCAGGCTTTTTATTGCTAAAACAGGCTAGAAATGCTCCTGCTGCATCCTGCTGCATACAGGTGTGTGGATCAGTGTTGGTACAGGTATCTTATGCTGTGCACTGGTGAAAGTGCTGCAGATGTGTTGTGGGTTATAACATGCACTCAGTTTCACGGTGCATTCCCACAAAGAACAACAGGACTGACAGCCAGAGACGCACTAATGAAATCACATGGAGCACTTGCCAAGCAGAGGGCGATTTTGTTCCTAGGCACTAAAGGACGATGACAAACAACATGCCAGCTGCTATATTAACAGGTTTTATTTTGCCACAAATCTTACAGCACATTCTGCAGCTTGCCATGCTGTATGGGAACTGCTGAGTCACGGCCTGAACCTCTGATTGATCACCTGAGGCGAGCCATGAGTCAGCCAGAGGAGCACAGCTGAAGGCAATTCACCTGTGCTGCCGGAAGGGGTCGAGCCAGGCTGCACCCCTCCTAGACCTATTTAAGAGCTGGCTACCAGAGGGGAAGGATCTCTTCTGGAGATCACCCCTCTTGGTGTCTTCTGGTGAGCTCAGCCGAAGGGTAAGCTCTTCCACTAATTCTCTTTTGTGATTGTTGTTTACTTTGCCTAATTTTCTTGATTATATTGTAATTATAACATCTTGATATCCATTGATTATACAATTATATTGTAATTATAACATCTTGATTATACACGTGCCTTTGCCACACTAAACCACCCTGCAGGATGTTGCTCACATCATGTTCACATGCTGTCCTTTCTGATAAATCTGCCAGGCAATGGAGCAGGATAGGGATGTCAGGGCTGAACTGACCAGGAGGCACAGACTGCTTCAGTCAGGAGGAATGGCACCATGACTGCTGTTATATCTGGCTGCTGGCTGTGGGAATCTGTGCTGTGTGTACTTTGGTGTAGTTCACATCTGCATGCAGGTTACTATTTTCTTTGTGCTTGTAACTGTGATTACAGTGCTCAGACTTTGCAACTCTGTACCTGGGTAGAATGTCACCTGTTGAGGTTGCTCAGAGCTCCCACTATAAATCTCAATTTCTAATACAGCCATGTGTCTCTGCAGCAGTCCCTGTGCAGACTTGTTGCTGGCTCACACCTGCTGGCATTTCACAAAGATGCAGGTGAGCATCTTGATTAAGCAGGTGAGCTGGAAGATGCTTTCCCCATCATTTCTTGCAGGCTGTCTCACTGTCATCTTCTGTCTGACATACCTGATTGTTTTTTGCTGGGCTGCAGTTGTGCGGAAATGGCCGTGGCAACAATTCTTCCACTCTCCTTAAACCTTCCAGATGCCATTGATAGACTTTTCACTGCTGGGCAGAAGGCATTTGAATGATTGTTGTGAAGTACCTTCTGCAGAGACTGCCTGCAGGTTTGGAAGGCAGCTGGATAGCATCATGCATTAGTAATCTGATGACCTTTTCCCCTCGGGGCCATTTCCTCACATCTCAAACAGCTTGGCAACACTCAGAAAGTATCTGACGGTTCAATACTGTTGTGTAATAGAAGTTTTTCTCGTTACATTTCACACGTTGACTGATTTTATCTCAAGAGTAATCACAATAGCTAGAAATGATGGGAAGCCTCAGAAGGGAGTTGGATTAATACCTGAAGGCAGTTTCTTCTGAAAGTGAGCTTTCCTTTGAGGCGTGGAGCAGCACTGCTGCTGTGGCTGCTGCACTGGGGCTGCAGGAAAGTCCCCCTGTGCAGACAAGGCTTGTTCTGGGAACGTGGAAAGAACACAGAGCTTTCTCTGTGCCATCCTTCTTATCCTCAAGGATGGTGGGAAATCCTTTATCATGCATAGTAATTGTCTTGATATCCAATAAAGAGAGTAATGACAAATGCTTCCTTGCCAGACAGCGAGTATTGCAGGCAGACAGCTGGGTTACTTTCCACCTTTGCGTGAGCCCAAGAAGCACGGCGTACATTCGGAGATACCCGAGCACGCAGGGCTGGCACTTGCTTTTCAGAAGTGCCCCCCTGACAGGCACTTGAACACTCAGACACCATGTGAAATGTACACAGGGCATCAGTGGGATGAGCTGCACAACTCGCACCTCCAACACATCTCTTTTCACTTGCAGTATTTGTAACTGGCAGTGGTTTCCTATTGTGCACTTTTGCTTTAGGAATGACTTTTAAAATACCAAGTGTTTGTTCCATAGGGACCTTTTCCTCTGCTTCTGCTTGCCCTCTGAGTACGCGAAGGAGGCTGATGTCAGTAGCAGCTTCCATGGCCCTGCATGCACAGCAGCATGAGCTATTCTACTTTTACTCCTTCAGACAGTATGACTTTCAGAGCTCTTCATTTTATCTTCTATGGCTAACTTAATGAATTCATTAGGGGCATTGTAGTGGCAATGCTCAGTCACAGCCTGAAACAGTGATGGAGCACCTGGTGGGAAGGCAGGACCAACCTAGGGGAGCTCAGGTGCAAGTAGTGCTGAGCGATGAAGGGGTGGAGGCAGGATGCACCCCTTCCCAACCCTCATTTAAGGGTTGGCAGTGGAGGTGAGGGCATCTCCTGCTGGAGGTTTCTGTTTATGTGAAGCTTTCCAAAGGTAAGCAGCTTTTTTTCCTTCATTTCTGTATTTGTGGCTGCTGCATTCAGGCTTGTTTTCACTTGCTGTAGCCAAGAACTTTGCCATGCTGCTATTATCATCCTATTACAGTCTTACAGGCATTAATAATAATTAAGGAGATTTAAATCCATGGTGATGTTGGGCAGGCTGCAGGGGTGTGCAGATGTCCTCTCCCCTGTATTCTTGGAGGAGTTTTGGATGCTCAGTAGCAGCGATGCCAGTGTTGAGGCATGCACCCAGAGCACCCCTGTCTGGAGTTAATGTAGTTCTCTGCATCTTGCAAGGTATAGAGCTGGGAGAAAACCAGGGTGCCTGAGCACTCATCTGCTACTCTGCTCTTGGCTGCTGCTAGGTACAGCTCATGACTTTAAAACCAGTTGTTTGCAAAAAAGCCCCGTGCCGTGCCCTGCAGGGTGAGCAGGGCCTTGTGCTGCAGTTGCTGACTAATGCATGACCTCACTGCTGTGAGGTGGTTGTGTTCACTCTCTTAGGTCAGGGTGTCTCAAAGCAGCACATGTTCCACGGTGCCCAGAGGCAGCTGCTGTTTTACATCACGACAATGTCAATTATCACCCACAGCACTCCTATGAGGAGTAAAATGGCATTGACAAAAGATGCAATTACTTGGCTGTTTGCTTCCTTAGTCCTCTGCTCCTGTCAGCATCTGGCTGTTTCTCTGGTGATGCCTTTAAACCACGCGTGTGACAGCTGCACTGCATTGAAAGACACAGCTTTCCCCACTTGGATGTGCAGGAGGAGATGTGCTGTTGCAGAGATGTTCTGGCCCTCGTAGCTCTGCTGAAGAAGCTAAATAGAGGGTTGTGTTCTTTCCAGTGGAGGTTGGAGGTGCAGTGTTGATCTCAGCCCCCATCTCTCAGATAGCTGGAGTGTCAAGCACCGGGTAGAATTGCTGTAAGTGTGCTGGCTCTTGCTGTGCTCCTGATCACGCCTCTGCTTCCTGTCCAAGTGCTCAGGCATTTGGAGCTGGCTGCTGCACCAGACCAGCTCTCAGAGGTGTCCCCCAGCAGCTGCTGCCTGGGGCTGCTTGCAGGAGCTGAGGGCACAGCCTGGCCTGTGCTGGCAGAGGCTGATGGTCTGCCCAGAGCAAATTGTTCTGCACCATCGCTGTCACCTGATGTGTCCTTAGAATGACATCTGATTTGGGGAGACAAAACTAACAACAAACAACAGCAACAAAAAAACTTTTGTGATTAGCTACTTTATTTGAATGTGTGCTAATGATGATTTTGGGTGCATCCCATCCTGTCTCTGGGAAGCGCTGGAGTAACTTCTGTGTTTTTTGCATTGGAAACAACGATGTTGCAGAATCATAGCTATTCTTTGTGAATCTCTCAACTTCTTTAAATTGTCAGCTTAAGGAAAAGTGGAAGAATCTGAAACTCCTTGCTTTGATCGCTTTGTAACAGCGGACTTGGGGAATTCATTCCAGGACAAGTTTATAGCCTACATTCATGTTCTTACACTGTCAAAATGATTGGAAATACCACCCCTCCCAGCCCCTCAAGTTTATAAATATCCTGGGAGAGGTTTTTATCCTTTGGAACTGTGGCAGTCTGCATGCTTTAACCTTGCAGACTGCTGTTCAACCACAGGTCGTGTGCTGCTGTCCCAGCAGCTGGGGCTGGGTCCATGCAGTCAGTCTGCACGTGGGCTGGAGGTCGTTGGGTGCTAGGCAGTCATTTGCAGAGCCCTCACACCTTTGCACCGTCCCTGTCTGATGTTTATAGCACTGTTTTACTGAGCCAGAAGGCTTTCCTGTTACGTATGCCCTGTGTCATTCCTTCCATTGTCCCATGCTCCATTTGGCATTCCCTCATTTATGTATGGCACAGGGAAGGGATTGTGTACTGTGCTGTGATACCGCTTACATCTCCTCCTTTGTTCTAGGCATGTAATTACATATGGATTTGGACCTTTACAAACCATTTGGTTACTGTAGGTTGCTTTAGGTTACGCTTGCTCCTGCCTCACCCTATCTACATGGTTTAGTTTAGATTTTGGCAAGACCTCTGTCTGGTCAGCTGGCTTTTGTGTTTGAGACCATCCTGTCTCTTGTCTTGAGTTACTGTGAGCCCTTCCTTCTTCCTGACTGCACTTACAGTAGCAGGGGTACATTTATCAAATGTTTGTGTATTCACACAATTAAACCACAAATTTTGGTTCGTTACTTTCATCTCTTGGCTTCCCTTACCAGAATGCAGGCATGTAGACACAAATACGTGGTAGTGGAGGGTTTGTTGCAAAGGGCAATTTTGATCTAAGCATAGCAGGGTAAGCCATCTGTTGATTGGCCTTTGTCAGCCAAATTGTGCTACCAGTTGGCATAGTGAATATGTATGCAGTACTCTGCAGGACCAAACTCATACATTCAGATTGCCTTATGTGAGCTTATATATGCAATTCAGCTCCACAAAAAGAAAAAAATTGCATACATTCCTTATGCAAAAAAAAAAAAAAAGTTGCTTGTTCATAGTGGCACTTACAGCTTGCAGGGAAAGCTGATATCCTCCTCAATTATGAGACCTGAAAACCTAATTAAAATGTGTTTATAGCATCAAGTGATGCATTTCTGCCCCTACTGCTCTTTTTTAACACAGGTAATTGGCTGCAGAAGCAATCACAGTTCTTGTAATACGAAACAGCAAAATGCTGCGTAAGCCTTGGTGAGAGGAATGTGAGATAGCACTCTGTAGCAAACCCCACTATGGATCTTGAGATGGTTTTGGATGCTGTGCCAAGGCAGAACCCACCTTCAACAAATGTGGCATAAGACAGCAGCTTTTCTTGAAGCCAAAGGCGATGATGGCTGTGAACATGCCGTAGGCCATGTTAGCACATACAGTGAGATTAGCTTTCCTCTCACCTTGGAATAAGCTACAGCTCTGCTCATTTTGTCATCTGAGTTCACACAGACAGTGAATTTACATTAAGCAACAGCAAAATGGTTTTAAGTTGAAGGAGGGAAGATTTGGGCTGGGTGCCAAGGGGAAGTTCTTTCCTATGAGAGTGGTGAGGTGCTGGAACAGCTGCCCAGAGAGGCTGTGGATGCCCCGTCCACCCCTGGAGGTGTTCAAGGCCAGGTTGGATGGGGCCCTGGGCAGCCTGAGCTGCTATGAAATGGGGAGGTTGGTGGCCCTGCCTGTGGCAGGGGGTTGGAGATTCATGATCCTTGAGGTCCCTTCCAACACAAACCATTCTGTGATTCTAAAAAAAAAAAAAAAAAAAAAAAAAAAAAAATATGGGCTGTAAGGAACAGAATGTTCAAAGGTGACTATTGCTGGTATGAGAAGGTGGAACTCTTGCCTTAGTAACTCTTAGTTGTGTTAGTCTTATAGGAGGAGCACAAGTATAAACTACAGGATGAGTGTTCTTAAAGGAAGCTCTCATTCATCTGTGTAAATGGGTCAGCTGGGGCACAGATGTTTGAGCAGAGGTGATTGAATTGCACAGGAACACAATCCCCAGCCTCGTTTGTCAAAACAGTGCCAGATGTGAATCAGGAATTGACCCTAGAGGTACAGTTACTAGGATGTTGTGTTGCTGCTGTGCTGTGTGAAGGGATGATGGCCACTGTGTTTTTAATTCTGGAATTCCTTTTATGGCAACTTCTACAGTAAATGCTGTGGTCCTTTTCCCTTTCTGTACATGTGAAACCCAGGCCGTCATAAGAAAATCTTTGGTTTTGTTGGTCAGGGAAGCTTTTTGGTTAATTCCTGGGTCAGAGAACAAGAGAAAATAAAGTGTTATTCATTTACTAGTCAAATAAGTTTCCTCTTTCACCTCTTTGCAACAGGATGTGGCAACAAGAGAGTTAAATCCACGCCTTCCAGTTAAGAAATCTGCAGACACTTGCTCTGATGCTCTCCCCATGCCATGGTGCCCACCGCGTTCTCCAGGCGCCGCTCTGGGCTCGGCCGTTCTCAGCCGCTGCCTCCTTTATTACCGCGCTGCAGACGCCCCACGGCCTCGTGTGATGCTTCCCACCTGCTGCACGCAATGGTTCAGCACTGAAGCACACAGCAACACCGACGAGATCCTTCCCAGACTCATAACTCCTGGCAGGACGCGTTTTCTCTTATGGCTGCAGGATTGTTTCCGTGCTGTAAGCGGCGCAGCTGAAGGAGAGGCGATGCATGGCGGTGCTGTGAAATCCACTCTACTTGTCTGTTAGCTTGCTGTTTCCGTTTCCTTGTCGCAGGTAAACTGGGATCTTCAGAGCTTACCACAGAGGTATTTAGAGACTGCAAATGGGGACACGTTAAATCAGCCGCACCTGTGCTTCCTTTGGCTTATTTGATTGTTTCCTGCAGCTTGGGGAGCATCTTCCCACCACACAGAACCCTCAGCAGCGGTCTGGATGAGCTTAAGCTTTCTTTACAGCCTTCTCTACGTATATGGGGCAGTGATTTCCACCTATCCAGCTGTGAGCTCCCTGCAGCAAACAGAAGCGTTGTGGGAGGATGCATTTGTTCACGGCTTGTTTTGGGTCACTTGTCTGTCTTGTCTCTACCAGTGTGCCGTCCTGGAATTACCTGCACTACGTGACTGCAGAAATGCCCACTGTAGCACTGGTCATGCGACTCCAAGTATTTTTGGAGAGTTTTTGGCTGTGCCATTGTGCCTTGAATACAGCCCTGGCCCAGAACAAGGGTTTTAGGCACAGTGCCATCACAAAATGAGCATCTTCTGAGATGCAGTGGCTGCACAGTACAAAGCCGTGCACCGGAGCTGCAGCCAAGTCATTGTTTGCCCTCCTCTGGTCCTCTGAAGTCCAACACCACCAGTTTCAGAGGGCCACAGCAGGGATCACCTCCCTCTATAAATCCAATGGAAGATGACACCTGTGAACTCAGCTGAGCTGTGTGCCTGGTGAGTGGCAGAAGAAGACACCCACAGTCATTGACTTCCTGCCAGCGGTGTCCTTCAGTGGGGAAAAGCTGATGGTTCACACACTGTGCTGAAGGGAAACCTGTTGGTTTTCTTCCCTGCTGCCTATCGGGGTGCATCGGGATTTCCTCCAAGTGCAGCAACAGCAGCTCACAGAGAGCCAATGGAAAGGTGGTGGTTGGGATCTGCTTCTTCAACAAGGACTGCTGTGGTTTGTTGTTTGTTTTCTTTGTTAACATCCTCAAAAGGGCAACCAAGAGCAAGGAGTTGTATTTTGTTCTGCTGAAGTAAATGCATTTATGCTCCCTGACTCAAATTCTGCTGACTGCTTAAATGGCTTTATGTTCTAATTAGTCAAATGTAACGAATGGGTTGTTGAATATGCAGCTTATCCTTCTGCTCTGACTTATTTCTGCTTTTCTGCAGTATGTGGCAAACCTTACAAATAATTCTGTAACTCTCCAACATCAAATTGCTACAGACAAACGTTGCTGTGCAGCCTTTTGGTGTGTAAGCTTGGGCAGGACCTGTTCAAAGGCAAAACTGCTCTGACTTCCTCTGCGTCTGTCGAAACCTGAGCTCCACATTGTACAAGTTGCAAGTGACAAAAGCAGGGGGAGAAACACAGAGCGCCGTGCTATGCTCTGGTTCAGCTAGAAGTGATTAACAGTTTGCGAGTCACACTGACTGCTGTGAAGCTCGAGTGATATTTCAGCATTAAAACCCCTCCCACACACCACCACCACAAAAAAGACAACGCTCTTTCAACGCTATCCACAACCCTCAGCCCCCAGCACCCGCAGCTGCCCTGTCGGGGCCGCGGCTGCAGACGGGGCGGTGCGGGGCTGCCGGGGAGGCGGCTGCAGCACGAGTGCCTTCCTGTGAGCAGAAGGCTCGGCTTCTTTGCGGTGCTCTGCTGGCAGGACGGGTCTTTGCAGAGCTGCTGCTCTTCTGCCGGCGCTGGAGCAGCATCAGCTGTTGATCTTCATTGCACTGGAGAGCAGAGTGGTGTCCCAGGACTCAGTGGCTTGTCTGAAACGGAGTTTTTTTTTTTAGTAACTGTCTGTATCACAGTCTATAATTTAACTATCTCACAGTCACCCGTCCTTCTATCCACTATCTCCCTATCAGCTGTCTGCCTATGACTACTTACACCACTAGTAACTCTTGCCACAAAGTACCTCTCTATTAAAGATCCATCTTGCTATCTGCTATCTCTTCACTACCTGCATCACCACCAGCTATCTACCTTGCTCTCCACTATCTACATCACCGTCAACTATCTTGCTACCTACTATCTATACAGCGACTATCTCCACATCCTCTAATTCCTCATATACTTCTATCGGCCCCCGATACCCCCGGGGTCGCTCTCCCCCCGTCCCTCACACAGCCCCCTCTGGGCTGCCGGCCCGCATTCGGCAGGCGGGGCAGCGCGGGGCAGCCGGGGGCCGCCGAGGAACCGGCGCACCGGCACCGCCAGCACGGGCACCACCTGCCAGGGCCGGGAAGGGCAGGCGGGGCAGCACGGGGCGGAAGGACGGCACGCGGCGGCGGAGGGCACGGCGCGAGGTCGGGGGCCGCGGGTGGCACGGCGAGAGCGCCGCGCGGAGGACCGCGATGCGGGCGGTGCGGGGCGCCAGCAGGCGGGGCGCCGGGAGCCGCCACCTGTCACCTCCTGCGGGGCGGCGGCGGCCGCTCGTTGCGGCGGACGGGGCTCTGCTCTGCAACCCGGTTCTTTTTCGGGCATCGCCGCCGGAGTCGGCGGGACGGGAGAAGAGGAGCTGCAACAAACGCGGAGAGCGGAGTCGGACGGCACCGGGTCGAGGGGGAGAACGAGGAGGAAAAGCGGGACCGCGCATCGCGGCACAGGGAGCCCTCCGCTGTCCGGGCTCCTCTCCCTGCTCGCTTCCCTCTGCCAGGAGAACCTGGCACAGGTCCGCCTACAGACACGGCCGTACCTCGCCGTGAGCGGAAGGCGCGTACTCTTCGCCCCGACGCTCGCCGCCCGGCTCGGGGCTTACCAGAGCTCGGAGCTCCGCCGGGGGCTCCCCGCGCTCCCGCGACGTTTGCCGGGCACGGCGAAGGGCCAACCGTACCGTGGGGCGCATCAGGCCCGGCACTGCCCAGGAAAGGACTGTCCCGCTCTGCTCTGCCGCGCCGCTGCAGCCCGTGAGATGTCCGACGCCGCTTGCTGAAGCGGCCGCGTTCTCCTTGGGATCTGTGCCCAGCGCTGCCCACAGCCTGTCCTGCTGCGCTGTGAGAAGGCAAGTCCCAGCCTGGGCTCAGATGGCTGCAGGCCCTCGTTGCTCTCGGTTCCCGAGGCTTCCAAGGTAACGCTTTGGCACCCCCCGCTTTGCCAGGTGCCGCTCCCTGCATCCCCTTGTCTTGCTGATGCACTGCTGCTCTGGCAGTCCCTGTGCCTTCCCTGAGTGGCGCCTTGTGGAACACAGAAATGACACGCGGGTTTGGTCCACACTTCTGAAAACATGTCCAAAACCCCTTTGTAGGGGTCCGAGGTGGCTCTGTCCTGTCAGAGCTGGGAGGATCTGTCTGGAGAGACAGCAAACCCTTCTGCAGCTGCAAGAAGCTGCCAAGCTGCCAGAGTCCACCTTTTCCTCCAGAACAGATCTGTTTGTCTCAGCTGTAGCTGCTGAAATGCACAGTGCAGAGCGATGTGGGTACATGCACATGTGTGGAGACAGGGACTTTCTGACATTAATGAGTAAATAATTGGCACTGCTTTCACAGGAGAGGTGATTGAAGCCTGACAAAGTTAGATAATGTGGAGAAAGTAAATGATAAAAAGATCTTTGTTTAATGGTGAAAACGACATGCTTATTTGCCTGTTAATTTAATTTCACTACAAATTCCCTGTGAAACGTTAGGTCTCAGGGGGCCATTCATCTCATTTGTCAAATCTTCACTGGTTTCATTGAAAGTAATTTAAACTTGTGGAGAATTTAAGTCAAATTTGTAAGCATGCATTATCTCCCCACAGCTTTACTCTGTCTTGACCCTGCTGGCTAACTCTGGCTGCTGCTCATCAAGTACTGAGCAGCTGTCAATGTCACTGCATTCACTGCACATCCCCATGAAAGATAATAAAGGCTGGGCTACCCAGGCAGGCCAAGCAAACAAGAGGAGCTTGGAGGAAAAAAATCTGAAGTTAACTGATGCTGTTCCTTTGTGATTGTGTCATCCAGTCAGACTGGGACGTGTGGTACCAGCCCAGTTAGGAGTTCTCTGATGCTGCTGCCTTTGGAGCTTGTAAGAAAAAGGATAGGGTAGAGAATTGAATCATACAAGCATACCTAGTTTTTACAAGTACTGAAAAGTATTCAACAGCCCCAGTTTGAGAGTGGTTCAGAATGAGAGGCACAACGATGGTGGAGTTGAGAAGACCCGCAGGTGCCTTAACAGCACTCTTGTGAGAAGCCTTCTTTGTAAGGCTGCCTCTGTCCTGCTCTCCTTAATGCATTGGAAGTCAATGCACGTGTAAGAAGGTATTGTTACTTAACACTATTTCTAAACACTTGGCTGACAATCACTCAGGTGTAGGTGGAGGCCTCATTTTAATTTTAAAGAGCGCTGTGCACATGTTCTCTGCACGCAGGTGAATCATAGAACTCATTTCAGGAAGGCAGAGGCCTAAGAAAGGTCACCCATGGTCTTTGGCATTTCTGAATATAAATCACAGTTTGTGTGGATTTATCCCTTTAGAGGTAAGTTTTACTGGAATGATGAGAATCCACACCATGAGTTTGATGGTCATGCATGAGCTCAAATGTGTTCTGTACAATTAATGTCAGCTGAAGTTAATTTATTACATGCATTATTCCAAATGAACTGTGGTGTTTTTTTTGTCTGGCTTCACCAGTAGGAGTGTGAGGAGCATTGGTCAGCCTGGTGCGTGGCAGTATTGAGGAGAACTGCCATCCCCACTTAGTGTCTGTGGAGTGGAAATCCATTTTAGCAGACCTGGAGAAGAAGCTAGCAGTAGTGCTGTGACAATTTCAATTAAAGGTCTGTGAATGGTAATTATGTTTACATACCAGCAGTCTGATTAAACGTAAACTAATTATGCAAAAAGCTTAAACTGCGACCTGAGTTGCGACTAAGATGATCAGGGGGCTGGAGCACCTCCCCTATGAGGACAGGCTGAGGGAGTTGGGCTTGTTCAGCCTGGAGAAGAGAAGGCTGCGGGGTGACCTCATTGCAGCCTATCAATACCTGAAGGGAACCTACACCCAGGAGGGGAGTAAACTCTTCACAAGGGCTGACAACAGCAGGACTAGGGGAAATGGATCCAAGTTGAAGGAGGGAAGATTTAGGTTGGATGTTAGGGGGAAGTTCTTTACAAGGAGAGTGGTTAGGCCCTGGAACGGGCTGCCCAGGGAGGTTGTGGATGCCCCGTCCTTGGATGTGTTTAAGGCCAGGTTGGATGGGGTCCTGGGCAACCTGATCTGAATGTGTGTGTTTGGTGGCCCTGCTAGGCAGGGGGGTTGGAACTACATGATCCTTGAGGTCCCTTCCAACCCGGGTGATTCTGTGATTCTGTGAGTTACTCTTGCTGACTCACAGTTGAGTTTCAGCAGAGTTTTTGGATAACATGTTATAACTGCAGGAAGTTTCCTTGTTGTTTTCTTCGTTTGCTTGTTTTTTGTAGGCGGTGGGATGTTAATGATATTTGATGATATTACTGAAACAGTGTGATCTTCCCTTCCCTCTTTCCCTGCTTCTGTCATCCAGCCTCAAGCATAACCATATGGGAATCCTGAACACTTAATGGGTGCGGTCTGAGAGCTGCTGATTTGAAGCATTAATACACAGCAAAATCACAGGACATGGAGGTAGTTCACGCAGAAAGAGACCTTAGTTGATAACTTTTAACTCTCTCTGCACAGAGCAGCGCTAACTTCAGCGTTGCTCCAGCCCTAAAAGTCTTGCACTGATGTACAAAGAGATGTGCTTTGCCGCACCAATGTTTCAGCTAGGGAACAAAGCCCACTGCATTTGAATGAAAGAAGAACTGCATCAAAGTTTTGTCAGTGCATGTTTCCTTTTGATGCAATGTAATTCAGTCATCAGAGCCTGAATCGCAAGCCTTAGTGCTGCATCCTGTCATCCTTTTGTGGGATTTCAATATCAAAATACATAGGAAAACTGAGACTTGTATTCATCAGTGAACATTATTTCACCACCTCAGGTTTGCAACTTTCATGTCTATTTTAATGATTGTTTAAAAATGTGGACGAGTGCAGTGAGAAAAGAACTGTTAATTGAATTAGAACTGACCAGTGTTGTAACATTGTGAAGAGGTTATAGCTCATAATTTCGAAGAAGTGTTTTTCTTTACACTTAAAGAATGGCAATGCCTGCAGTTCTAAAAAGGTGACATTTGAAGTGAGCCCTGGGTTGGTCTCAGAACAAATCTGCCTTTTCTCACTCCTGATCCGAAAGGAGCAGAGCTCTAATTCACTGCAGCAGCTCTTGCTGGTCTGCCAAGTGACTTTGACTGGAGCTGCTCCAACGGGCTGCTTGCTTCCATGTGCTGTAGGCCACAGACAATTCCCATAACAGAAGCATCACAGCAAAGTATGTTTTCCATTTTCCTGTGGGAGTTTGTTTCCGTTTCTCTTTATTGCCCACTTGGAAGAGAAGACTGGCAGAAACATTTTGCAGAGATTAAATACAGCTGCATCTCAGTTTGTATTCATAGCTTCTGTCCAGTGCTCGGGGTGCTTCAGTGTCAGCTGAAATATCTCTGTATCTTCTCAAATGTTTTTCAATCTCCATTTGTTCAGTCTTAGCCTTCTGAAACCAGTTCTCTGGTCTCCACTCTTCCCATCTGCATTTCCTGAAGATTTTGGAACTGCTGGAACCGCATTTATTTTGGGGGAAAAGTAGCTGCATTGGGCAAAACGGTAAGTAAAGGTAATTCATCCTGATAAACTGACCTCCACACTCTTGGGAAAAAATATAAATTGATATCAGAGTGTGGATTATTGCAGTGATATCTGTAGTACATCATCTGTTAATTATACAGATTGTTAGGTTTTAAATGATTATAACACAATGAGTGCATTGAGTACAATACAAATAATTGTGTTTGGGAGCAAAGTCTTCAATTTCTGTTGTTATTGGCAAGCAATTTCTATAGCTGTATGGCAGCTTGTTGGTTTGTATGTGCTCACTGTTGGTGTGACGTTTTTGTCGTCGTTTTGTTTTGCTTTGTGAGGAATAATTTAACACTGTTGGGAGCAATTGGGGGTCAGGAGTAGCATATGTGGAATTTTGCTCATGCAGTGAGTTGTGATTTCTGCTGTGCTAATTGATACACACATATATTCACGCAGCCTGTTTGACTCATAAATAAGGTCTTCCACACCTTACAAAAACCAAAACTTGCTTTTTTTTCTTGATTATTGTTACGTTTTTCACTACTTAAGTAGTGCAGTGCAGCAGCCAGCACAGGGAGCCTTTCAGAACATCTCTGCTTGTGGTGCTTTGAAAAGAGGAGTTGCACAGCTATCCCCTTCTGCCCAGGACGTACTGATGGCTCTGTCAACAAGCTTGTCACACATGTAGAAATATCAGACAGCATCCTTCAAAGGATCCTGAGATCACTGGCAATTGTTACATTTTCCTGGATATATCTTCAGCATTCAGGCAAACAACTATAAGGTACTGAAGTGTTAGGTCTAGAGAGAAGTGCTGTTCTGCCTTTAAAATCCAGGGTCTTCTGCTGTGGGCCTTCCCTGTCCCTTAATTCTTCTCTTCTTTTTTTGGTGTTGTGATTTCTTTTTTGTGCTTACAGAAGTTCTGACTTCAGCTCTGGAAAACTGAACTGCCGTGCTGATTTTCAGCCTCTCTGAGATGAGCAATAATCTGTACCCGACGGCTGTACTTTTCTGGCTGTTGGTAGGGTTTGTTAAAGGACGTATTTAAGAAAGCACCATCCCTGTGCATTGGGCCAAAAAATCAAGGATTTTTTTTGACCTTCTGAACTATTTTCAAAGTTTGTTTTAAACAGCCGAGGAAGAGTAATCTCTTAAAGGCTTTTCTAAAGGCATTGGACTAGATTTTGATTAATGTGTCTGAGGAAGCTTCTCTGTTCCACCTAGTATTAATGTGGTAAATGAAGTGCACCTCGCAAAGAGATTCTGGCCTTGCTGCCAGTCTTTAATGAAATCAGAATTCCAGATATTCTGGACTCCTTTTCACTTGTGTTTATCAGGAGATTCCTTTGGTGTATAATCGGTACTGACAATCTCTGAAACAGCCTTTTAGTTATTCACTGCTTTGATATCTTCTTGTTTTAAAAGCTGATCTGCCTGAATGGATTGGAGACTTATTGGAGGAAGAAACACATATTTTCTAGATAAATAAACAAAAAAGGATTAATTCTCGTTTAGGCGATCAGCAAATCACATCACTTTCCCGGTTTGCTGCTTTTGCCTTCTGATTTCAAACCAGAGGTTTTTTCAATCTGTTGTTGCTTTGGTCGACTTCTGATCAACTTCATGTCAACGAAGAGTCGCACGTTTTCTTCTGAAAGCCTGTTTGTGTGGCTTGGGGAATGATTTTGCCCCATAAGCATTTTAGCCATGGTGCTGTTGAAGTTATGAGAAGGGATAATATAGTAGTGGCCTTTTTGTTAGGAGTTGGATGGAGAGAAACTTCATGTTGGCATCTGTTACTGTTTACGACTTCAGATCAAGTTCTCAAGTTTGTCTTATGTCAGATTAATTGTTGGGAGAACAGTTCAGACTGAGAGCTCTGGGTTCAGAAAAAGCAATCTCTCTGTATGTAATATAGCTGCAGGCACCAAGCATCTTTTGCCAGGGACTTCTGGAGCTCTGAATCTTCCTTAAGAATGAATCCTTGCCTTGGCAGCACAAGCCATGGGCAGCTGTTCTGGATGGAGTGAAGGTGCAGCCACTGTGCTGCTGGAGGGGCTGCTGGAGCCACGCATTGCTTTGCTTTCAGATTGTCTGAACCAAGCTGATGTAGGTTTAACACCAAATCCTTACACAAGAATTTAAATGGATGTTTCCATTTCCAGAATTTAGCGTGGGAAAGAGCAGTTTGTTCTGAAGTGCCTGGACCCATTAACAGACCATCTTTTATCTGACTTCAAGTGGAAGCAGTTTTGCATTAATTCTCATGTTTGAAGAGATATGACAGAGTACGCAGGGCTAGGCTTTGAAAAGTCACAGAGCTGGGTGTCATCAACCTAGAAAAGACAAATCACATCATGCTGATTAACAGCCTTTCCTGGAGGAAGATAGTGACCTGACATTGCACTAAATGGGATGAAGAACCTTAAGGCATCCTATGAATAACGTCTGTATTGGGCAATCTCCTTTTGATGCAAACAGACATCTGCTTGCTAAAACAAGAGTCAGGCCTAGTCAAAGCAGTCCCAGTCTAACCTGCACTACATTGCAAGGATAGGTTATGATGTTATACTGCACAATCAACACTGCTAACTGCAGCTCTCTGATAACAAGAGCTACCACTACCAGATTGACTGCATTAATAAATCATTAAAAAGCTCAGATGAGCTGCTTGTATGCTACAGCATGACAGGCACCTCAGATGATTTCCCAGTAGAGATAACTTGTGATCAGAGAGCAGTCTGAGTAAGCAGAATTGCCTCTGCTCAGCACACTGACTACAGAATGTATAGCAAAGACGTTTACGTATTTAGCCTAGTAATGTGGATGACAAAGCATGTATTTAAATACAGTCATTAGATTATTTTGGTCTGGTTTGGCATCTTTTTAATGTTTAATTCCAGGGGAGTGAGTTTTTTGAGAACCATGCCATGGTGACCAGAAGTACTACTAAATTACTGAGGATATTGACAAACTTCTTGTAATACACCTCATCTGGAGACCTGGACTGAGAACCTGAGGAACTGTGCACAAAGCAGCATGGGGTTATTTGATATGGCTGCAAAGGAGGTCAGCAGCTCAGGGCTGGTTTGGTTCTGATAACCTGTGTTACTTGCAATTCTTGCGTGACCTGGGAGCTGACAATCCTAGTGGGTCCCTTCCAACTTGGGTTATTCTGTTAGCATGTAAAGGAAATGGGGGAGAATTAGAGGCAGCTAAAGCAGGAAGAGTCATGCTGAGGTTCAGTTGTTTGGCATTTTCAGCCAGAGGTGGGTGTGTCTCCGCTTAATTAATTTGATGCAGTGGCGTTGTTCAAAGCCAGCCGAGTGTTACCAGAGGATTACATGGTTTTGCTACCATTTCTGCAGCCAAGAAAGGCTGTGGTTTTATGAGGTGTCTCTGAAGCTGACCAATGCAAGAGAACAGACAAAGAATAATTACCATAGATATGCTCCAAGCATTGCACTGAACGCATTATTACTGTGAGATGCCTAAAAATAACATTCCAAGACTTGTCTGTACTGAAGAGGAATGGATGTGCCACTTAGAGCCTATTATTTACCGAGAAAAGCAATGTTGACGCAAACTAGATTGCTTGAAAGCAAGGGCAGTCATTTTTCATAAAGAGAAAGTCTTGTGTTTCCACCAGTCAACAGCTCCCACCAGTGACCTGATTAGGCTGACACAGATACAGGATTGGAGAAAATTATTCTGCTTTATTTATGTACAGACATGCTTCTGGTTTTCAGTTTAGCTGAGCTGAGCAAATATTAGCTCAGAATGATCTGAAACTGAAGCATTCCAATAAATAGAATATTTTTTGTGGCTTGAATGGAGCACTATATTCAGTCACAAGGAAATTGAAATTTCAGCTGCACTTAATAAAAAGGAAAAGTTTTGACTCGTGAAATGGAAAAAGCTGAAGTGAAGCTCTAATTTGCAAAGCAGTTCAGCTTAAAACTATTTTCCTTTTATTTATTATTAACGAATTCTTAGAATAAAATCCTTCATCCCTATATTTCAAAGCAAGTGCGTGTATTTCAGGGGGAGAAGCAAAATCTTCATTGCTGATTCAATTCTTCCCAGTAGTGAAATACTCCTCTGCTAGGGGTGAAAGCAAACCATTTCTATACTTAAAAGAGTTTTGTTTGAAAACAACGTGTTCTTTCATAACAATTCAATTTCTCCCCCTTTATTTAAGCTTCAGAATCTTTCAGAATTGAAGTCCAGCTGTAACTTGCAGAAATAAATGGAAGGTGAGGTGATAACGAGCACTTGAACAGTATAGTACTAAAACTTGCTTCACTTTTGAGCATCTATTTTTTTTTTCCTTTTCATCTGACAGGGTATGGCCTTTATTTGTTAGTTCTGTACAGTTGTTACTGAGTTTGAGTTCATATGCTAATGCTAATCACACAGCATTGGAAAGAATACCCTGGGAAGAATTTAAAATATGAAGAGCTCTGGATTGGTGGGTGAGAGAGTTGACCCTGGTCAGTTCCCACTCAACCTTTCTTTCACTCCTTCTCAATAGGATGGTAAGAAAATAAGATGGAAAAGCTGGTGGGTCAAGGTGAAGATGGGGAGATCACTTACTGCTTACTGTAGCAGACAAAGCAGATTTGACTTAGGGAAAATTAATTGATTTATTGCCAATTAAACATAGTGCTCTAAATCCCCACCCTGAGAAGCATGAGGGCCTGTGCTAAGCCCACAGCAGCTTCTCTCTTCCTCCCATCATCGTCACACTTCTCTGTTGTTGAAGCATGGGCTTTCAGGATAAACCTGATCCAGCGTGGGCTTCTCGTGGGCCATAGGGGAATTTCTGCTCCAGTGTCTGGAGCTCTTCATCACAAAAAGATGAGACCTTGAAGAAGCTGTGATTAGAATCAAAAGAGTCATTTAAGTTGAAAAAGACCTTCAGGATCACTGAGTCCAACCATCAGCCTGGCCTATCAAATCCCACCACTTATCCATGTCCCTTAGTGCCACGTCCACGTGTCTCTTAAATACCTGCAGGGATGGGGACTGCACCATTGCCCTGAGCAGTGCATTCCAACACTTGAGCACCTCCTATGTCAAGAAATCTTTCCTAATATCTAATCTAAAGCTGCCTTGGCCCTACTTAAGGCTCTTTCCCTGTGTCCTGTCATTTGTCACCTGAGAAAAGAGATTGAGACCTCTCTTGTAGGTAGTTCCAGTAGCATTTCCAGGTAGTTCCAGTAGAGAGCATTGAGGTCTCCCCTCAAACTTCTCCAAATCAAACAGCCCCAGTTCCTTCAGCAGTTCCTCACTAGTCCTCTTTCTCTCTTGGTCTCTTTACCAACTTTGCTGTTTCCTGCATGTGCTTGAGCAACTCAGTGTCCTTCTGGCAGTTCGGGGTCCACAACAGTTTTTCTCTTCCCTCACAACTGTGATGATGATGCAGAGCACACAACTGCTCTTGTCAACCCAGCCTGGAGAGGAGAAGGCTGGGGTCTCACTGGTGTGCACACATATCACTGCCTCGGGTGGGAAGGAGCCAAGATGCAGAGGCAGGCTCTTTTCATTGTGCTCTTTAATTTTGATTTTGGAGATAAATGGCGCAGAATGGAAGCAGAAGAGTTTGAATGTGGTGAGGTCGTGTTTCAGGTCGTTCAAACTGCAGTGCAGTTGCCTGTGATCCTGAGATATGCCTCCAATGTGGTATCATTTTCCCTGTACCCACTTCAGATCGAGGTTGTGCTGCTCTTTTATGCTTTGTATTGTCCTGACATGAATGTTGATCTTAATGTGACCAGGAGGAAGTGAAGCAGTGTTGAGGAAATCTGCTTTTTAAATGAGTTGTAAAACTGATTTCTGACCTATGTGCATCTTTTAAATACTTTTCTGTAGTCTTCTGGAAGGTCTTGTATCTGGTAATTCACTTACCTGTAATATGCCTTTGACTTAATTCTTTGCTTTACCAGGGAAGTCAGTACTCAACAGCGTGTTGTCACATCTCATCTTGGCAGCGGCTATGATATAATGAAAGATAAGGTTCTCCATCTCACTGGGATCCCAGGTACCCCTTCTGCTTTATGAAGAGAGGTGGCCCAAGGCAATTAAGGTGCTTGTGCCATTCCTCTGCAGTTGTGTACAGCATTTGCCAGCCTGAACTGAAAGCTGTGCTGCTGTCTGCATGCAATGGGAAGCTGCATAGTAAAGCATTGTCTCCAAGGATGCCTTCTGTACCTTCATGCCAGGTAAGCAGTGCCTCCCTCTGTTGGTATTGCTGGCCCAGCTGCCAGGCCTGGCTTTGTGTCTGGGGCTGTGGAAGTGGCTCAGCTGTTCCCATCCCTGCCTGCAGTGGCACTGGTGGTGAGGTGCTGTGAGCAGAACAGTGACAGCAACAATGTCACCTGTGGTTCTGAGGAGACTAGACATGATTGCGAGATGAGCACAGTGGATAACTTTGCTGCACAAATTACAGATGATGTTTTGAAAAGAACAAAAACTATGTTAGTCTAGAAGAATCAAGCGAATGCTTGCTGAATCCCTCTCGGTCTGCTCAACTGTCTCTTTGAGGCATGATCAGTTTTTCCTGAACATTGGCCTTGTGCTTCATTTGTTTTGTTTCTTCAGACCATCGTTTATGGTGGACATCTGGCAGACATGATACAGTGCAACCTGCCTTTGGTGTCCCGTCAGGTCGGACAGGTAATGCATGCTTCAACTCCTGTGTGTACCACAGCTGAAGATGAACTCACCTAACTTTATTTACCTCTTCCTAAACTTCTATTGTTGTTGCTTTGGATTTTATACATAAGCTTTATTTCTTTGTCTTCTGTTGCTGGCTGTACTGAATATCGATTTTTCTGCATTATTTTGGCAAGGCACTTCATCTGTGGCAAACAATAACTCTCCTGTTCTCCCCATATCTTTAATAATGTTCATTTGAAAGGCTTTTGCAATGAGGAAGTGAGAGAGTATTTCATTTTTTTTCCACACAGTTTTTTAATAGCTTGAAGAACTATCCTGGAAAATAAATGGTTGATGTAATTGGGCTAGAACTAATGAAAGAAGAGCTTTGATGAAACGTTGATATTTACTATAGTCTGCCTACTGAAGCAATTTTCTTCGTTAATTCTTTTTTTCTTTAAATTCAAATTAACGTTGGGATAGTAAGTATTAAATGCTCTGCACTTAGGAGGAATGGGATTTGTCACAGGGCAATGGTGCTGTGGCATTCCTGGAGACTGCTCCATCACTAATGGCTAATCGGCTTAATGAGGGTGTGAACAGATTGCTAACTGCTGTGGTGGGCTTTCTGGGCTGGAGGCAGGAGGTTCAAGTCTGGCAACGTCAGCAGGTAGCTGGCGAGGAGATATGGTTGGCTTCTGCACCAAATGTGATGACATTTTTGTTTTGTCTTCATTTTTCTTGCAGGCTCTTGTTCTCTGGAGCAGTTTCCCTGCCAAATGCCATCATATCACATCTAAGCTGCTTTTTGTGTGTGATACTGTACTCTGGGAGCACTGAGAGGCTCTCTACCCAATCCAAGCCTAAACATGGCACTGCCTCTGTGTGGGTAAAGGCACACACTGGAGGCTGTCAGCTGCTCTGTTCTGCTTTACTCTGTGTCTCCTGCTGCGTAGGGTGCATCTGTGCACGGCAAAGTGGGCATGCCTTCTTGTTAAGAAGCCTATATGGAACTTGTGCAGCTGCTATTGCAAAGCGTAACTGGAACTTCTGGATATCACCGTTGCCTGATGCTGCAAATCTAAGGCCACAAGTTTCAATGAAGTTACCGATAAATAACTGCCACAGACCTGTGAGATGAAGAGTGTACAGGCCTCCTGCTGCTGCTTTCTGAGGTGAAGACAGAGACTCAGCATTTAACCCAAGTTGCAGGGCTGCTTGCTGGGTGACACAGATGCGTTCTCAGTGCCTTGCCAGCACTGCAGGAATCAGGTGCTTGCGGGGTACAGGGTGATTTTGTTGTGCCATTGTGTTGATGCCAAGTTTCCTCTGGCTTTAAATGTCTGGCTGACATTCATTCTTACAAACACTTTTCTGATAGGGAAACAAGGTTACGTAGTTGTACTAGAAATAAATAAGTAAAAGGTAAAACCTGTAGAAAATGTCTGGATAGTCTTTGAAGGAAGAGCACTTTCCTGTATTCCTTAGGAAGCCTCCTGTAACAAGCATGGAGAAGGCAAGGAACCAAAAAGAGGAAAGCGTGGATGAATTCTGAGTCCCAGCAGAGCAGAAGTTACAGCTGCAGTTCAGAGCAGGTAGGCATTTACAGTTTTAATAGAGGTCTTATCTCTCAGTGCTCTCAAAATGCTGTGCTTTCTTCTGAAACTCCATCTCCTCCTCCCTACTGCTGGCTGCAGGGCAGGCACTGCTTTGCATCCCTAAGTCTGAGTCAGGATGCGGGAGCACTGATGGATGGATGCACTGACCTGAGCTGCAGGTGCAATGTGCCTCAATGTCTTCAGGCACATGTAACATAGTTTTTAATATTTGTCTTACTACATGTGGAAATTTCACTGCTGGGGTTAGCTGAAGCTCAGTGGGGTTTTGGGTGTGACATTGCCTTCTCCTTATGACAGCGGAACCATTAGGCAGTCACTGTCACATTGGTGGGGGGTTGTAAAGAGAACTCTGCTAGGGAAACAGTGAGGCATCATCAGGAGAACTGAAAGGATGATGAGAATTTAAGTGAATGCGTTTTCTTTTATGACATATTTGACACTTATTAGAATATACAATTAACCTTGAGTTTCTAAAATAGGCTGTATTTCTCTCCTCAGAACACAGTTCCAAATGAACTGTTGGTATAATTTCAGAAGTGTCCTTCAGGTATTTTATCTACGTATTTATAATGTTAACAGGTGATTTTATGTACAGGTGGAGTTCCATATAAATCCCCAGGCTTTGTTATAAATACTACATTTAATCTTGGTAAGGACTTTAAATAAGTGAAATATAGACAGGACTCAATTTCCAGGTCACCTCATTAAGTGGCATCCTTACTCTGTAACTTTTATTGTGCAAAGCAAGCGATGTGTATACTGATTAAGATGACTAATAGTTATGTTGGATCTAATTATAGCATTGCCAGGAGGCTTCATAATAGTTAGGGGTCTGTCAATGTTTTTGCTACATTGCTGTAGTCGTAGTAGTAGCTGTAATACAGTACTTGCTCCTTTCAGTGCAGTAAAAGGTTTCACACTGCTTTGCAACTTGTTCTGTTTGCATGAATATTACTATCTTGATATTTGAGCAGAATCTCTACTACAAGCAAAGCTGGACGGGAAGAGCAGCGGGCACAAAACCCTTGGGGTTCCTGTGGCACTGTCCCACGTTGGGGTGGCTGTGGAGCATTGTGTCTCTTCTCGTGTGCTTTGATAAAGTGATCTCGGAAAGCAGCAGTGGGCATTGGTCTGGAAAAATAACCAAATACAGTAAATGCAGTCCTGAAGCTAAATCCTAGACTTGGGCAGAGCTCTTTGGGTTGCATGTTCTTATCTGAGGTGGTTCGGACTGCCATAATTGGAGGATTCACCCATTTATACGTATAGAAAGTGATGCCCCAGTTTTACAAGAGCAGACATGAGAGCGAGGACTGCAGTTCATACCTCACTCTCACACAGGTCCCACTGCTGACATGAGTGCAGGTGTTAGGTGCAGAATGAAGCTTTTGAAGTGGAACTCGTCAACAAATCAGTGGCTGTGATGTGTCACGAGTGGAGAAGCACGTAGTTAGGATGAGCTTTATCCCATCATCTTTTCTCCTGCAGTATATTGAGAATTCTAGGGAAAAAAAAAAGGAAACATAAAAAATGAAAGGTTGAAATAGATTTGGTGAAGGACTATAAATATGGATCTGGGATAAAAGCTAATAGCCACTTCTTTTTAAAGAGTCCAGTGTGGCTCATGGAGAAATATTTAAAACTGTTATTACAAAAATGCTGAAAAATGGTTTCAGTTACAGATGCTGTACAGCTGGAGAACAGCAGAAATATATCATGTCTTTTCAGACAAGGCTATGAGAAATGAATTTATTTTGTTGGAATTGTGTGAATTTTAATGTGAAAAGGCAGAACAAGTTGGGCGGATCTCACTTCAAAGCAGCCCAGAGCAGTTTGTCACTTGGAGCACATGTGGATGAGGTTCTCTCTGTGCAAGGAATGATGTTTTTGACCTGAAAGTTCAGAATCAGGCATTGTATGACTGTAGTGGGTGACAGCAGTTGTCACCTGTGCTCTGGTGTGCCTCAGTGCTGCTTACGGCAGGAAACTCTGCAAGATAACACCTCTCCAAATAAATAGTGTCTGTAAATGCTGTAGCACTCATTAAGAGCCATGTCTTGGCAATTAGCAATTTCTGAGCGGCAGAGGCGATGTTTTGTCCCATGAAACACAGTATTTTTCATGAGTTGTCAACATACCAGAAGGAATGGGGTTAAGGCTACAGCTTTCTCCTCGAGGCTCTTTCGCAGCTCAGCAGGTTAGCAGAGGGCTTTGCTTTTTGTTGGAGCTCTGTGGTGGGGTGGTGCCAGTCCCAAAGCTGCCCACTTGGAGCATCTCTGTGCCAGAAGCTGGCTGGCAGTGGAGGGACCCTGCCTAGTTTGTTCTGTGTTGTCTGAAGCCAGGTGTGTTTCTGTGTCCCTGCAGCCTCCAGCTCTGGGTCACTCTCCTTAGTGCCTACATCCCTTCTGCCGCTTCTCTGAGAGCTGCATCACATGGCCCAGTGGCAGCTCTGCTGCTGGGTTTCTGAAAGCACCAAACACCATCCCCATGTCTCTGGCTGCTGCTCAACTCTGGGTGATGTTTAAATCTTGTTCTATAGCTTCTACCACCTCCATCCTGCAGCTTCCACTGCATTTGAATGGAGGCTCCCTCAAACCCACCCGATGAAAGAGCTCATAAGCCTCATCTGCTGGCTAGTCTGCCTAATTAAATACATGACTGCAAGCATGAAATCATAGGATGGTTTGTGTTGGGAGGGACCTTTAAGATCACGTAGTTCCAACCCCCCTGCTGTAGGCAGGGACACCTCCCATAGCCCAGGTTGCTCACAGCCCCATCCAGCCTGGCCATGAGTGCTTCCAGTGAGGGGGCATCCACAACCTTGCTGTGCAATCTGTTTCAGTACCCCACAGTAAAGAATTTCTTCCTACTATCTTGTCTAAATCTACCCTCTTCCAATTTAAAACCGTTTCCCCTCATCCTGTCACTAATGCCCATATAAAAGAGTCCCTCCCCAGCTTTCCTTCAGGCAGCCCATGCTGCCTCAAACCAGCAAAGGGCTGCAACCTTCTCCAGCCACCTTGCAGCCTACCCCTCCCAGTGCTCCTGCTGAAATCCTGGTTCAGCACATCTTTAGGAGCCCAGGCTAATGTGCACAAACCAAAACAATGGACACTCTGCCTAATACTGCATGATTTTACGTGTTCCCTAGCAGCCTGTAGCTAGAATATGCAGATGTGCACACCTCCTGCATCAGCTTACAGTCCTTGTTTTTATTTTGGCAGACCATGGCAATCTGTGGTCATAACATCACTGAATATTGAGATGATTTTAGGCAAAGCACTCTGATTTTAATGCACCTATGGTTAGCTGCTGTATTAGAGTCAGTGGCTTCTGTGCTGTGAAAAGCCTTCTTGGAAGGGAGCTTCAGTTGTTGAAATCCTTCTTGGTTCTTTCAAGAGTATTGCTGTGGTTTCAGAGGAGCAGTGTAGAAGCAGGAGCAGTGCTTGCAGCCGACTCATTGCAGAAAGGTTTCCCCTCTACTTCCCAGTAGCATCAGCCAATGAGATCAGCCATATAGAGAGACATGGGCATGCTAACTATTCCTATTTAGTGTGTGGAATTCTGAATTAAAGCCCTGTTATGCAAGGCAGGATGCAGAACAAAAGCAGATTTCTGTGTTTCAGGTTGCAGGAAATGGGATGGCTGTATGAAGCAGATGGGTGCTGGAGGTGGTGGGGAGGGGCTGCAGCAGCTGGAGCACAGCAGCTCCTTGATGTCCTGGCAGAAACAATCCGATTAGAGCCTGACAAAAACTGCCAAGCATTTGTCTCACCAGAAAGGCACACTTTTGTGTATTATCGTTACTTGGTCAATATTTTCAGGAACTAACTTGAACATGTGTTTTCTTGGAGCCTGTCTTGGTTCTAGAGCAGACACCAGAGATAAGCAAATATGTGGTGAGGGAAGAAGGTATGTATGGCATTGATTTCCCTTCTTCTGTGGCTTAACAAAAATAAGCCTCGCTAAATCCAAGCAAACAAACAAAATACCTCATTTCCACCAAAATAAACTGTGTGTGAATTAAAACAAGATGAAAAAGGTGAGTGTGTACAAAGGAAAGGCAAGAGCCTACAGCCGTGTGATTGACTGGCACTGGGGTGGCGTGGCACTCAGAGGGATTACTTGATTTTCCAGCATTTGGCATAACAGGTCTTAGTGCTTTACAAACGTTAACTGATCGTTTGCCTTTGTTGTCAGGTAGTCATTTTCCTTTGTACACAGATGGAAATCCAGCTGCATTAATTACTTGCCTCGAGTGAGGCATCCTGCCAGGAGGGGAAGCAGGTTGCTATGCATCTCGGTGCATGGGTGCCATGAGAAGCCCCATGTCCCTGTGGGGCTGGGAATGGTGGTTTTACAATGTCTTTCTGGTCTGAGTCAGGCTGAGGTAACCACAGAGCTGAGTCGGTGAAGTTTCTGGGCATGTCATCTCTTTTACTGGAGGAGTGAACCCCAGAACTACTTTTCTAATTAACTGTGATCACTGATATAATAGTAGGAATCCCCAAACTGTGAGATTTATCATGCTTTTCAGCGTGATAAACTGTGAAAGCAGAATTTGCAATGGATGGCCTTTTAAGACCCTACCACAGAGCAGGCCTGGGCAGCAGAGCTGGCCTCCATCAGTGGATAGGGCCAATACCAGCTGTCATCAAGATCAAACAGAACGCGCTCGTTAAGACTCTCATTTCTCTCTGCCTTGCTTTAGACTTCTTTCTTTTTGGTCTCAAGTATTATTAATAAGAAAAGCTAAAAATCAATGCCAGGCATAAAAAGTGTTTGTTATCCACGTGAAACCTAATGCTGTATTTCCTGCAGTGTCAACAGCTGATTGATGAGGCTGACATGCAGGAGCATTCTCTTGTTTTGATGTCTGATAGAGCCTTTGCCTTGATTTTTTTTCCTGATGGATAACAGGGAGGCAGGGGTGGCACTGTTAATACATAGAGGCTTTTTTGGAGTGCGGTTGTTGCCTGCTGAGAAACCCTGATCTCTGAAACCTGAGATCAGCTAACGAGTTTTCTCCACAGCTGCCCTGTGATACTGCAGCATCTTTGCATACTTCACTTCTGCAGCATCGTTTCGCACTGCTGCCTTTTGCCAACCAGTGTGTAGCAGCAAGATCACTTCTGTTTTCCAACCTTTACAACCACAGGGTTTTCTCATATATACGAATTGTGAATACCCCCTCATTCCACTCTGCTCTATTGCATTCCTTCTCTTAGAGCTGTCTCTCCCAGGGGAAGCTGTTGGCCAGCATGTCATGTTCAGGATATTAACAGCAGTGACAACAGAACAGTGAGTGTTTGGTTTCACATGGCACCATTCTTCCTGGAGATGACTGTGTTTACAGTGCTTGGGCATTTTTGCGTGCTACAAGGAAAAGAAAAACTGACTGTTTAAATCAGGTGTGGTTAATTCATGATTTGTTTAAATTGAGGGATAGGAAGAGAATTACAGACCTCGTTCTTAGAACTTGGTGACAAGCTGACACGAGCAGAGCAATAACAGAATGCAGTTAGACTCACTGTGCCTGCCTCTGGGACTGGGTGCTTTCATGGCCTATGACAACTGTCATCAAATAGGGGAACTAACTTGGTCCAAAAACTGAACTAACTTGGTCCAAGCTAGGCAAACTGCTGTGTTGTTAAAATAACAGTGCAGTGACTGAGAGATCTCTAGGAAGATATGGAACTCCAGGGTTGTGTCTGGCTTGGTTTGGTTCCAAATAAAAATAATTCAGAGGAAGTGTCTTTACTGATTTAAAAAAAACAAACACACCAAAAATTAACAAACAAACAAACAAAAAAACACGACAGAAAATTAACTTGGTAACATTAAACGTATGATTAACTTTTGTCACTTACCTTGAAAGGAAGCAATTGCTTTTACCCTGAGATCAATCAATCATTTTATCAGGTGTGAACTTTGCTGATGCTTCTGTCAGCATCTGTCATGTCTATATATTCATGAAACACCTGTAGGTTTTGTTGCTAATAAGTAACTTCTTAAGATTATGAAATGCATCTAATGCTCAAGTTTTTTGCAGCTCAGTATATCTGGCTGCATGCTTCGTACCAGGGCATCAGAGTCCAAACATCTCAGAGTAACAATCAGTGGTACATGCTCTTGCTTTCAAAAGAAGAATCAATAGTACAAATGGAGCAGGAATGATCAGTGAGGTACTGGTGAGTCACATTGCTCTGTCACTTTGAGAAGAAGGTGGACACCAGGAACCTGTAGAGGGTAAGCAGTGGGGAGCTGCTGGGTCAGCTGCCTTTGGTTGGATGAGAGCTGCTGCTGCTGTGACTTTGTGAGATTTTCTGCGAGTTAAACTCACAGAGTTCAAGCTTATCTGTGAGCTCCTGGGAAGTCCAAAAATCAAATAATGTAGCATGGCTTTCACACTGGAGGGGCAACTCCAGGCAATGGGCCACAATTTGACTTCTATTAAGAAAGAAGTACAGCAACCTGTGGTTTTCTCAAGAGTCATTTTTCCCCCCTTCATTTTACCTTGAGTTTATTTTAATTGCATGCTACAAAGTAATTAAAAATAGAGGTCTTCAGCTGCTTTGTTGCACGTCTCAGAAGGGAGTATGTGGGTCAGGGGAGTGCTGGCCGTGGCGTCTCATCAACCTGTGACAAAATAAACTATTGCTCTGCTTCTGAAAGCAAAGTACAATGAGGTATGACATAGTGAAAACTGAAGCTCATTCTGCAACTGAAATTTTATGTAGATAGTTGGTCTGTAACAGCCCAAGAGGTGCTTGTGCAGCTCTTCAATACTATGAGGTTTCTTGATAGATACTTAAGCAAGCAGGCTTGCAGTGTCTGACACAGCACAAGGGTGTCAGGGAAGCAGGAGGCTGATCCAGAGCCTTTTCTCTTGTAAATGCTCACGGACTTAACCAGAAAAACAACAAACAAGGAGGCAGTGACTCTGGAATGACACAGAGCTGGGTGGCTGAGTCGAGGGGATTGTGAGTCGAGGCAGAGATGAGTCTGCACAAAACCACCATCATGGAACACCACTCTGTAATAGGTGTTATTTTCCAAGGACAGTCTGTCAAAACCGGCAAGGTGGAGTGAAATGTGAAGGGACAGCTGTAACTTCTGCATGTAATGAAAGTCCAGAATCTAATTGAAAACGTTTTGTGTCAGTCCCAAGGAATGTTTCTTAGAAAGAGGAGCACTAATGATTTTAGCACATGCAGAAGCAGGCAGTGTTTTACTCTGCTCTTCCCATTTCTGATTGGTGGATTTGCCTCCTGCATATGGGAAGCATCTTTTTTTTTCCTGAAAATGGAGAGAGGGTGCTAACGTGTGATCAGTAAAACATAACTCCATGCCCAACTATTAGCCAATAGCCAATATAGCCAACTATTGCTGTCTGGATGAACACATCTGCAGCCCCAATAGGAGAGGAGCCTGCTGCTAAGCCTGTGCTGGAAGAGCAGCCATGTCCTGCCTGCCTGCAGGGCACCAGAATGCAGCTGGAGCCATGCAGAGGTGCAGTTGCTGCATGGTGGCTGAATGGCAGTGTGCAGTGCAGCAGGAAGAGCCCTTCCACAGCAACGCTGCTGAATGAACAGCCTGCATTCTTGGGGAGGTGCTGCCTGCTCCCCAGAGATTCATACAGGAGCAACAGCCTTTCCTGATGGGAGCAGAGCTGAGCTCTGAGCCATCTTTTTATATCCGCACTAGAGGAAGATCTGGTTGGCAAATATGTGTGTGCTGTGTCTTCTCCCTCCTCAAGGTGGATAATGGCACCTGCAGGAACTACAAGCATCTTGAAACTTTGGTAGCTGTGGATTTTGTCGAGCTATGCTGAGGCAAGGATGGTTTCAACTCCTTGAGCCATGGAATGTGCTCCCTCTGCAAAGCTGTGTGACTCAAACCGTACTTACAGTGGGAAATATGGAGTGAATGCTCATGAAATAGCTGAAGATTTTCAAAAGGACAAAACAAGTGTATTGTGATACTGAAAAAGTGGATAATCTCTTTCTGTGTTGCAGTGTCAAATATTGTGATGTAAGCTGCTGGGTAAAAGACCCCAGGAACACAGCAGTGGGTATCCTTTAGCAGATGGGAGCATTCAGGAAGCTGTCCTGTGCAGCACAGAGTGCTTTGCTAATGACTGTGAGATGTGCAACCATGGGCACACGCCAGGCTCATCTCCCAGTGTCGCGGAACCAGAGCAGAGGAAGTCTCAGCCATCACTACACTGACTCCAAACCTTAGGACGTTACTTTTGCTCCCTTGCCACCCCCGCATAGCAACTGAAGGATGTTCTTAAGATGCCTGAATAAATGACAGACTTGTTTGCAGCTTGTCCCAGAAACTGCCCTCACATCCTTGCTGTGTAGCATGAAGACATTCTTAGTGCTGCTCTCTGTTCTTCACAACTAACCTTGGTGATCTCTAACAACTGCCTAAAGTTTGCACCAAGAGTCTCTTAAACGCTGTCTTTAATGGAAATAAAAATTTCTTCTTTTGCAAGCCAGGCACCCATCTGTGAGGATATGGCTTAGGCTGGGAAGCTACTTCGTCTGTCATGCTTCTCTGCTCTACCTGCTGACGTTTGCAGAAAAAAATTGAAGGAATATCATCTGCACAAAGCTTTGAATTTGCCTGCCTGGAAAACTCCTTCTTGTCATCTATTAAATGAGTAGCAATGTTTCTACGTCTTTGGCAGACCCAGAAATGTTAATTCAGACCGCAGTACAGCCGTGAGGCTCTGCATTAGCAGCTTCCCTCAGCAATGGATTTGCAGTCGGACTGTAAAACTGTGTCCAGAATGGCTCTCATCCGAAGGAAGGAGCAAACAGCTGACTTACAGCGCTTCCAAACCAAATAAATAAATAAATACAAATAAATAAATGAAAAAAAAGAAAGGTAATCTAGTCAGTCTCACTGCTTCTGTGGTGCAGGTTTGTATCTCCCTGGTAAGCAGCAGTATAGCTGGTCAAACTGTAATCAGAGCTGAAATGCGGTGTTTTGTTCAGATAAATGAAATGCTTTGGAAAGGAAAGATTTGCCAAACTCTCCTGTGCAGATACTCTTTTTCAAAACTGAGTTTTAGTTAATTAGCACTTATTCCAGACAGCCAAGTTTTCTTCCTAGGTGAGATTCTCAACAGGAGCTACTAGCCTGGGAGGAGCACAGACTGAGGATTATGTTATCTGATACAGAATGTTTCATCTCCTAAAGCTGTTTCAAATTACCATTTTCCATATAAACAACATGTCAGCTGCTGCTTTGCCTTTATGACTAACCTGTGTGATCATGTCTCTTTGTCCTGTGGCATAGAAACAATTCTGTTGGCCACTGGGTAGATGCACTGTATGGCAGTGAAGAGCAGCACTGGTGACAAAGAAGAAGCTAAGTGGCACAGCAAATAATAAACTGGACCCTCCTCATGCCTGCTAGTCTCAATGA
This sequence comes from Centrocercus urophasianus, assembly GCF_019232065.1. Classification (NCBI taxonomy): domain Eukaryota; kingdom Metazoa; phylum Chordata; class Aves; order Galliformes; family Phasianidae; genus Centrocercus; species Centrocercus urophasianus. The sequence goes on along the minus strand of NW_024884778.1, from coordinate 18,428,219 downwards.
AGCAGCCCCCAGCTTTTTTCCTTGCCAGTAGATTTTTTTTTTTAATCTAATGGCTTAGCAAACACTATAACAAATAAAAGGAGAAAAGTTAAATTGCAGTCCATAAATACAATATTTGGATATGCTTAATAACGCTGAAATGCTTGTCACATTCCTCTGATCTCACTTTGTGCTTGTTGCCCCTAATTCAGAGTGCTGAGGAGCTGTTTGGAACCAGGGCTGTGACAGCACAAGGGGAGCAGGCAGCTCTGGCCTCAAAGCCTGGGCCTTGGAAGAAAGGGAGGTGTTGGGTTTTGTAGTTAAATACAATGTGAGTAACACAACAGTTGCCTTCACTGTTTTCTTGATGAAATGAGTCCTGCTGAGCTGCCTCCAGGCAGCAGATGGTGAGGATCCCACTTGTGTGTTGGCTGGGTCTGCAGCTGGTTGGGAGGCACTTTGCTGTTGTGCCATGGGATCCATTGCAGGAGTTCTCAGCTGTGAAGAAAGGTACCAAATTTGAAGGGCTTGCTAATGGTTTCCATTAATCCTGGAGCAGGAGGTGGATCCTGTTGCAGCAAAGGGCTCCAGCTCTGATCAGAAAAGCTCCCAAAGTGTCTACTTGGACATTTGCTGATTTTGAGCTGTAAATTCAAATGGCCTTTTCAAGACTGATAACCTTCTACTTTCCTTTTATTTTTGGCTGTTAGCAAAGAGTCTTTCTTCATAGACATACTTCAAAACAAGAAAGGAATATGCTGGTATTTCCTTTGTGTAGTCAAGACAGACTTTCAGCTCATGGTCCCTCTGTGTTTCTCAGTGACTGATCTGCCAAAGTAGCCCATGTTATTCAGTCAGCTAAGATAAAGCCAAGGGGAGAAATAAAAACAGGAGCTTTCAGACTCCCTCCTTTGGTCTACTAAATGTTTGAAGTCATGTGAACCACAAAAAAGTGAATGCTGATTTCGTGTTGTATTTCATATACTTGATTTCCACTATCCAAGACCAGTGACAGAATTTCCAAGCAAAAACTCTGGCTGCCCACCAAGCGGGCCTTGCTTGACAGTCAGCTTGTCTGAGACGTGCTTGTTGTTTGGGATTTGCAGTTCCCTGAACTGTACATCAGCTGTGGTGGTGGCAAACCTGGGATGCTGACTGGTGACTGATGAAGCAGTGAAGGTAATAGCCAAGGCAGGTGGCAGAATTTTAGGGTGGGAAAGCATTTATGATTTAAAATGACAAAATGCATAAAGTACCTATGGCTCTGTATAGATGCTGAAAGAATAAATAACATAAATCAGAGCATCTGGCACTCAGGACTTTTTGTGCAGCCTTAGCCAGCAGTTTGTAGGAAATTGAAACATGATAATTACCATCTCTCAATGGTTGTTAGCAGCGATCATTGTGAAATACGTGTAAACACTGAGCTGGAATCTCTGGAAACAGCAGCATATGCAAAATTGGCAGAAAATCACCATGCTCTGGGGATTGGAGTAACTGGAAGGAGACTGGAAGGACTCATGGATCTTAGGACAAGAAGTGGCTGATGCAGGGCTGCTGGCTACCCGTGCCAGTTGCTGACAGTGCTGCTGGAGAAGTAACAGCGCATGGAGCCATCTTGTTTCTTGCACTCCGGGGGCTCTGGTGGGGCTGAGTGATGCAATGCTGTTCCCAAATTGCTTGTTGCTGTCCCTTCCTCATCCCTCAGGAAGGCTAGTTGTCAGGAGGCTCTGCAGGGTGCTTTGAGGCCCTGGTGATCATATTAGTAACTCCTATTTTTCATAAGCACTAACGAGTTAGTCACAGAGGGCTTTGTATGGGAACTGTTGAGTTCCAGCCTGAACCACTGATTGAGCACCTGGGGGCAGGACCTGGTCAGCCCTGAGAGCACAGGTGAAGGCAGTTCAGCTGTAAGACAGGAAGGAGTGGAGCCTGGCTGCACCTCTCTTAGACCTCATTGAAGGGCTGACCCCTAACAGGGAAGGGTTTCTGGTTGGAGATCCCTTCTTGGTGATGTTTTCCCCTGCAAAACTGGAATCTTCTGATATAGGTAAGCAATCTTCTTTGCTTCCTTTATACCAATTTTCTATTGTGTTGATCCTTTGTCGTTATGCTTCTGGTGAAACATCTTTTTTCATCATATTTATCTGTCCAATTTCTATTTCAATAGAAATGAACAGTTTATAACTTGGTCTCAATTATTAATTCTTCACCTGTGCACAATGTCTCAAATCTTTTCTTCTCTATTTGTGTATCTTCATGCCATCTTTTTTTTTTCCCCTAGTCATTGTTAAGTATCAGTTTTTGGATGAGGAGGAAAGCATCATTATTGGGAGCCTTTATTAAGCTCTGCTTTTGATGGATGTTTTTCCATCACGCAACTTATGAAAAGTTGGAAAGAAAACTTGAATGCTGCTCAACTCAGGCTGAGAAGAAATACTTGTTTTGTTACCTACTTGTTAGGCTAATGAGATTGCACCTATACTGTGGAGGACATGGACACCCCTGTGCTTCTCAACTGGCTGTGTCATAGGGTACGATAAAATGCAAAGCTTGTTTCTACCCAAGTACCATTTTGAGAGCCTCCTGCCTCACAGTACTGATGGTGAATCCGGCGTATGGATGCTGGGTGGGCTGAATTCAGTTGCTGCATGTTCAACTCTTTCAGATAGGCAGCCATAAGGAGCTCAGGTAACATGATTGAAGAGAGGCTGTGAGACAAGGATGTGGGCTTTTGTGGTAGCTAAGTAGGAATGAGAGCACACACCCAGGGGTTGGCTCTCTTGTGGTGGAGCTGTGGCCCTTGCTTGCAGATAAGTAGTGTAGCTGAAGAAAGGCATCTCATTTGATATTCTTAAGGATGACAGTCATGGTTGAATCTGGTGAAAGGGCCATATCTCCTTCCTGTACATTGTGACATAATGAACCTTTCCTCCAGACCTGAAAATGCTTCTCAGAAACAAGAAATAATTACTGTATCTCTCAATGTTCTGTGTTGCAGTTCTGAGGAAAGTTCTTTAAAGTATCATGCAAGTAACAGGACTCAAGCTGATGCTTGCAGCTGGAGTCCTTAACAAGAAGCCACAAGTTCACAAAGAAGTGAGGAGAACCAAGCTTTCCTCCTGCAGTTTCTTATTTTGGGAGCAGAAGCAGTTAATATCCAGTGTTTCTTAAGCCTTACTTCATGTAGCTGTTGCTGCCTGGGAGTTTACTGCCTGGTTCTACATTCAGTGGCCAGCTGAGAGGCACGAATCTCTAGAGGCTGCTTTGTTCTGCTTCGTTAGGCACGCACCATTGTGTGAGCCAAGAGCAGACCCATTAATTACATCTGCTGAATCAAGCTGGTGGTATCACAAGATCTGACTTAATAAACAGTCATGTGGGTAACATCTGAGGGAGAACATTGCATTGAATTTGACTCAAGAGTAGAACGAAATTGTTTTTGGAAGGACTTCAAGCCTTAGCTTTTGTAAACAAGCTTAATATTGGATCATCGTTTTGTTCAGCTTCAAGTGAAAATGAAAATTAAATCTCAGTTGTCTCTTCCATTGCAGGTTCTGTTGAAACCAGATAGGAGGAATTCCCATTTTCAGACACTGGTGAAAAGCTTTTTGAATTTCCAGGTTCATTGGACTCGCTTGTTTCTGTGCTTTTTGTATTTTCTTTGTTTGTTTCTCCAATCATCCCAGCTGAATGCTTACTGACAGGGCAGGGTAGTGCTGTAGAGGCCATCAGAGCCAAGAGCTGTAGGCAGGAGATGTTTTATTCAGCACCAGGCTTCTCCCTGCTTGATTGCATGTAGCAGGGGCTCTGGACAGTGCTGCTGACAGTAGTCAGCAAAACATTACATCTTAAGGCCAAAGTGTGGAGTGCTGCATTTCATGAAAGGGATCTTGAACTCTCATTGATATGGACAGATACCAGCTGAGGTGTTATTGTTCCCAGAGAAAGTGAAGTGGCTAAGTTTGGGTGGGTTTTCCTGGAGATGGCATAAAATGAGCTTGCTTTGTTGCCACAAGGTGCCGAAGCTTTGAGCTGTGTTCCTAATTGCAGAGTGGCAGAGGCAGGCAAGGCTAAGATTGGAGGCATTTTTATTGTGGCAAAGCAATGCTCTGTTTCTTCATTTTTAATTCAGAAACAACTGTATTGTCTTAGCTGAAATTAAAATAAAACAGATGAAAGAAATTGCTCCAGGCATACACCCAGCATGTAAACTTTCAGCCTGAGGCCTGGCAGTGGTATAAATAACTGATGGGGAGCCTTGCACTAGAAAGTGTTGGGCAATTTGGGCAATGAAAGCTCTGATTTTTCAGGTATGTTTAGGTGTATGTGTCTAATGCCCATTGTTTTCCCAAGTTTGTTGCTTGCAACTGGCATTCTTTGTACAGGAACAAGTACTGAAGCACTTTCTTTGCTGGGGAAAAAAAAAAAATTGAAGTTCTCTATGCTGACAGTTGTGCAACTTGGCATGTGTTGGCCAGAAACACTGGAGCAACTGTTTCTGCTGAGTATGCATCTAAGTTTACTCTGATTTTTGTATTTCATAGAGAATTCTGTTTGTATTTGGAATTATCATGGACTTCTTGCTTCTTCCCACACTATTCCCATAGCTTCCATGCAGTTAGCAGAAGGTGCTGGTTGCCTTCATGGCTATGTCTGATTTTGCTTCCATTGGCTGTTGTAAAAAACCAGATGCAGAAACTCACCCTTGTTTTTCAGTGGCAGAATGACATTCTGCATGTGACAGCATGTCCCCAGAGCAGCACTGGTCCCACTGCTGTCCCCACTTCATGAAGCCACACGGTGCTGAGCAGCCCCAGCAGCACCAGCCTGTCAGTGCTGCTCTGGCACAAAGCTGGGGCTTCCAGCGTCACCTCTGTGCAAATCTTTGTCACTGAAAAATAGTGGAGGGAACTTGTCTGTTCTACTTGAACTGGCTCTCAGCTCTGTTGAATAGGTGTTCCCTCCTTCCAGCAGATGACACCGCAGTCACACTGTGAGAAATTATGCAGTTCCTGGCATGGAGTTGTCTGTGTGACTTTATGGAATGAAAACATGAAGTTGCTTTTTGGTGAATCTGTTGAATGCTTTTTTTTTTTTTTTTTTTTTTTTTTTTTTTAA